>NW_005354174.1:6222757-6233865 GCF_000412655.1 Myotis brandtii | reverse complement strand
AAGAAAAGCCAGGTACATTTTACCTGTGAGTCATCACCACCAGTCACCCCACAGCTAGGAAACTGATGTGTCTCCTGCTTCGTTTGTAAACTGGGGTGATTGTGCTGGGAACAGCAGGGCCCTCTCCACTCTGTCCTCCCCAAAGCACTTAGATCTCACAGGCCCACCTCGTAAGGCCTCACAGGGGCCAGCATCTCATCCTGTGGCTCGTCTTTGACTTGGGGGCCTACAACACTGGCCGGTTAATCTCCCTCTGCTTGGCACTTCTGCTGGTTCGGTGAGCGCCTTAGCCCCATGGCCTGGTGTTGTGCAAGCACTTTGGTTAGCTCACTGGATTAAAAGTGTCACACCCAAGCCCTGGCCCGTGTGGCTGCGCTGGTTGTGTGTCATCCTGTTCACCAAAAGGTCGCCGATTCGATTCTCGGGCTCAGTCCCCAGCAGGGGGCGTGCAGGAGGCAGATGGTTGATGTTTCTCTCGCACATCGATGTTTCGCTCTCCCTCCCTCTCCCTTCCTCTTTCTCTAAAATCGATTTTAAAAACATATTTAAAAATAATTTTACGTCTGAGATACTCAGTCCCCAGTCTTGTCTTTGCAGAATTCACTGCGTCCCGCACTAGGCTGGGTGCACCTGATCCCCTTGTGCTGGTCTGAGATGGTGACAGGCAGGCCCAGTAAGACAAAGAGCCCGAAGGTAATGAGATGGCCCAGATTTTTTTTTTCTTTTTTTGCTTTTTGCCTGTGGTTGAGGTGATCAGAGGCTTTGCCAGGTAAACATCTCTTAGCCTTGACATCTTAAGTTTAATTACTGTTCATCTTCAGCTTCATAGTCTCAGATTAAAGACTGCGATGGTATAATGAATGGCTAGAAAGGCTGAAAAATGGCTCGTCATTATAACTTTCTCTGTCTCTGCAAGGAATGTATGTTCCAAAGATAAAGACTCATAGTCTCTCATTCACATGAACCCCCAATAGCCCCTGAGAGGTGTGTCCCTCAGAGTATCAGGTCTGAGGGCCTGCAGGCGGGGGGACAGCCCCGGGTGGGACAGCTGGTCCCTCTCCTGCCACTGATGGGGCATGTGGACTGTCACCCGTAACGAGGCATCAGGCATGATGCTCAGCCAGGACATGCCTGCGGGGAAGCCCAGCGAAGGCCCCCAGGACATGGGGGGCCCTCAGGTGAGCTCACAGACCAAGTTCCTGGGGTCCCAGCCTCCGAGGTGTCTGCACTGGACCCCTTGTGTACGGGTGATAGAAGCAGGTCTCCCGGGTTTTGTCTCCTGAGGAGTCAGCCACTTCAAGGGGAAGGAAATAAAGAACCAATTTAAAAAAAAAAAAAAAAGAACCAACAAACATTTTTGTCTCTGTCTGCCACGCTGAGGTGAATGATTGTGATTTTATTAGCAGCGGCCTCAGAGCCGGGTCTGATTCAATTCAATTCCATCTCCCCGCTCTGTTCAGTTCGGCTCCGTCTGTTTCAAGCACAGATGGAGGGGAAGCGACCAGACCGAGGGGTACCACGTTCCACCTCCTGGGCGGCCTAGAAAATGGGGGCAGATCGCTCCTGTCCCGGGTCTCGCCTGGTACCAAAGCAAATGCACAAGCGGACCCCTAACCTCCCCCAGTCCCTGTGGAGCAGGGACTGAGGACGTGGCCTTGGAAATGCGCTCCCGGACTCCCAGCTGTGGCGACAGCTCCCGGTCTCCCGCCTTTCGGTTCTGGGTCTCACCGAGGGAGCTTCCGCCCGCTGTACTGACCTAGACGACCCCCTCAAACTGGGAGACCTGGCATCCTCTGTGCCAAGTCAGCTGACACCATCTGTGTTGATGAAACCTACAGAATTTTGAATTTGATCTCTTCCATGTTCATGGGCTATGACCCATACATTTGTAATATTTATTCCTTTTTGGCCAAAGAAAAAGGCAGGAAGAATGAGATGTACTAAGAATACACCTGCTCAGCCATCCCCATCCCACTATGCATAATCCATGCAAAGACCTGGGCTCGGGGACACAATCATCTCACACTTTGCACCTATTTGTGAACGTCCTGTTTCATTAGTGAGACTCACTGCTTGGTGCTAAGAATGTGTTTTCTGACCCGGTAAATTCAGTGGCCAGTCACGTACCCAAAAACATAAGCCAGCAACACTTCAACCCAAGTCCCATTGGGATAAAACTTATGAAAGAGAACTGAGAGGCAAGAAAGGGCAGCCCGGGGACCCTGGGAACAGATCGTAAATATTTCACCACTTTTTCTTTGACAGTTAGTGGAAAGTAAACATTTCTGCTAATGTTCCCTAAACCTGATGTTCTGAAAGGAAATCGAATCTGGGTGTGAGAGAAATAATAGTTTCTAGGTATTAAGAGACCGGTATGATTCTCCATACACAACATAGAAAGACTTTAAGAAATATTTTTCTTACTAGAGGCCCGGTGCACGAAATTCATGCATGGGTAGGGTCGCTAGGCCTGGCCAGCAATCAGGCCTGATTGGGGCCTTCTGGCTGCCGGCCAGGGCCTTCCTTCCCTGGCTGCTGGCTGGGGCCTTCCTTCATTCTATGCTGCCCCCTGGTGGTCAGCGCACATCACAGCGAGCGATTGAACTCCCGGTCGAACTCCCGAGGCGACAATTTGCATATTAGGCTTATATATATATATATGATTATAAGACTAATAGATACACATATCATATAAAAATCTAAATACGAACCCATGTCACCCCAATAAATTCAATTTAAAAAATCTAAATGCATAAAGTACAAAGAAGAAAATTAAAATCACCCCCACTTCCGCTCTAAGCGAGAACCCCTGTTAGCATACTGGTGGTGTTTCCTGCCAGGCTCTCCACTCTGCATATATCTAGCTTGAAATACTTATTTTTTTGTAGAGTTTATATCTATAAACACAATTTTTGAGGACTCAGTACTTTGTCTTACTGGGCCCACCTGTCACTTCTCAGATTTCCAAAGGAGAAGCCAAGGACCGGCCCTGGGGAAGGGCTGCTCTTGGCACAGTGCGTCCTGAGGGCCCTGAGCCCTTGGATGAAGGACAAGGGGCAGGTCTGGAAGTAAGAACCTCGGGGTCGGTGGGACCTAAACGGATGCCATTGGCTCGGTGGGTGTGATGGCGATGCACGAGGGAATGGACGGGCGCCCACCTGGGTCCACAAAGACCCAGTGACACTGGGTCAGGAGTGCATATGCGGGTTAATTTGAGGAAAGTTCTCCAGTAGCCAAGTAGACAGTGGACAGAGCCCATGGGAACATCGTTTGGTTTCTTCATTTAAAAATGAGCAAAGAGCCCTAACGGGTTTGGTAGCCCTAACCGTTTGGCTCAATGGATAGAGCGCCAGCCCTCGGACTGAAGGGTCCCAGGTTCGATTCCAGTCAAGGGCATGTACCTTGGTTGTGGGCACATCCCCAGTAGGGGGTATGCAGGAGGCAGCTGATCAATGTTTCTCTCCCATCGATGTTTCTAACTCTCTATCCCTCTCCCTTCCTCTTTGTAAAAAATTAATAAAATATATTTTTTAAAAAAAGAAGTTCACACAAAGTATCAAAAATACTATTTTGCAAAACTTTTATGTGGATGGTGTAGAGGAGAACATTGCTGGTGGGTCTATAGTTGATCAATGTTTCTCTCTCATTGATGTTTCTAACTCTATTCCTCTCCCTTCCTCTCTGTAAAAAAATCAATAAAATATATTTTTAAAATTAATAATAAAAAAATAAAAGAAAAAAAACATACACATATTATGTGACCCATGAATGAATATCCTATATAATAAAAGCCTAATATGCAAATTGTCCCCTCCACTGGGAGTTTGACAGGGGGCAGGGCCGGCAGCAGCAGTGGCAGGCAGCCAGGGGAAGGGAGGCGCCCCGACAGGCAGCCAGCAGCCACTAGGGACCCTACCCATGCATGAATTTTGTGCACTGGGCCTCTAGTGTGTATATAAAGGGCAGGGAAATATCATGAAGAATGTGTTTGAAAATGGGTTACTGAGTGAAAGACTGCAAAAGGGGATCTGAGAAAGCTCCATATAAACTTCTGTCGAATGGGAGAATATACCATCTCCATAAAACACGAACAGGAGACCATTTGAGCAAACAGGTTGACCGGAAATGCAAACAGTGATATTTTGTAATATATAATGACAGAGAGAGGTATAAAGAGATTTATCAGGTGAGCAGAACAAAGCAGCCGAGTGGCATTGCCTCTGGGCGGAAAGGGCTATTTCCAAACCTGTTGGAAATGAGAACATTGGGGCACAGGCTTGTTGTAGGAACTGGCACAAAGTGTACTGTGGCCTGACAGACACAAGCAGAGGCCACGGGGTCCAGTGGAGAAGGTGGGGCTCACTCCCCAATGTCGTCGGGTAAGTTGTCTGAGCATTTGCAAGAAAAAAATTAAATTCGATCTTGCCTCACCCTGCACACCAAAACAAATTCCAAATGGATTTAAAAGTTAAACATAGAAAAGAAACAAAATAATAATAGAAAAAAAATCCCAGAAAGGGCAAGGATTTTTCTAAACTTAAAATAAATGGAGGAAACTTTTAAAAAATGTTTGACAGGTTTAACTGTATAAAAACGTAAGTGCCGGTGTTTCTAGAAGCAGTAAATGAAATCTAAGTGCATATGACAAAGAGCCATTATCATTCATTTACCTCTAAAGCGCTCTTCTGAGCCAGTAAGAAAATTCCTTAGCTGACACCCTGTAGGAAACTGGAAGAGCGAGTAAGTCCCAGAAAGACAGGTGGCACATAACCATATAAAACAAGTTAAACCTCAGAGGTCATCAAAGAAGCCAAAATTACAATGTCAGTTTTTACTTTTCTCACCACACCCTCGGTAAGATTTTGGTACACGCTTGAGGGAATAGTTTGCCAATATATGTTAAGCATCTTGAATGATTTTGTGCCCTTTGATCCACTTATGAGAATGTATCCTGAGGGGGAAAAATCAGAAATTCGGGTGAATATTTATTTATGCATGAATGTGATCAGTTGCTGTTTATTTAATGCTTTTATTGATTTTAGAGAGAGAGGAATGGAGAGAAAAAGAGAGAGAGAGAAACAAAATCTATGTGAGAGAGAGACATAGATTGGTTGCCTCCCATTGAACCTGCAACCTGGGCATGTGCCCTGACTGGGAATCCAACCAGTGACCTTTTGGTACATGGGATAACACCCAACCAACTGGCCAGGGCAACTGTGTTATTAATGAAGGTGAAGAATTTTAAGCCAGCTGGATGGCCCCCAACAGGGGTTGATTAAATCAATTATCATATAGCTGGATAAGGGGATGCTAGGCATTTAAATGTTTTCATAGCATGCCTTGTTATGTTATAAAGGCATGCTTTGTACTGAGTCAAATCAAAAATTGTGAGTCACAGTGAGCGCCTTAGCCCCATGGCCTGGTGTTGTGCAAGCACTTTGGTTAGCTCACTGGATTAAAAGTGTCACACCCAAGCCCTGGCCCATATGGCTTGGTGTTGTGCAAGCCTAATATGCAAATTGTCACCGGGTCTTTGTGGACCCAGGTGGGCGCCCGTCCATTCCCTTGTGCATGGCAATCATACCCATCGAGCCAATGGCATCCGTTTAGGTCCCACCAACCCCGAGGTTCTTACTTCCAGACCTGCCCCTTGTCCTTCATCCAAGGGCTCAGGGCCCTCAGGACGCACTGTGCCAAGAGCAGCCCTTCCCCAGGGCCGGTCCTTGGCTTCTCCTTTGGAAATCTGAGAAGTGACAGGTGGGCCCAGTAAGACAAAGTACTGAGTCCTCAAAAATTGTGTTTATAGATATAAACTCTACAAAAAAATAAGTATTTCAAGCTAGATATATGCAGAGTGGAGAGCCTGGCAGGAAACACCACCAGTATGCTAACAGGGGTTCTCGCTTAGAGCGGAAGTGGGGGTGATTTTAATTTTCTTCTTTGTACTTTATGCATTTGGATTTTTTAAATTGAATTTATTGGGGTGACATGGGTTCGTATTTAGATTTTTATATAATATGTGTATCTATTAGTCTTATAATCATATATATATATATAAGCCTAATATGCAAATTGTCGCCTCGGGAGTTCGACCGGGAGTTCAATCGCTCGCTGTGATGTGCGCTGACCACCAGGGGGCAGCATAGAATGAAGGAAGGCCCCAGCCAGCAGCCAGGGAAGGAAGGCCCTGGCCGGCAGCCAGAAGGCCCCAATCAGGCCTGATTGCTGGCCAGGCCTAGCGACCCTACCCATGCATGAATTTCGTGCACCGGGCCTCTAGTAAGAAAAATATTTCTTAAAGTCTTTCTATGTTGTGTATGGAGAATCATACCGGTCTCTTAATACCTAGAAACTATTATTTCTCTCACACCCAGATTCGATTTCCTTTCAGAACATCAGGTTTAGGGAACATTAGCAGAAATGTTTACTTTCCACTAACTGTCAAAGAAAAAGTGGTGAAATATTTACGATCTGTTCCCAGGGTCCCCGGGCTGCCCTTTCTTGCCTCTCAGTTCTCTTTCATAAGTTTTATCCCAATGGGACTTGGGTTGAAGTGTTGCTGGCTTATGTTTTTGGGTACGTGACTGGCCACTGAATTTACCGGGACAGAAAACACATTCTTAGCACCAAGCAGTGAGTCTCACTAATGAAACAGGACGTTCACAAATAGGTGCAAAATGTGAGATGATTGTGTCCCCGAGCCCAGGTCTTTGCATGGATTATGCATAGTGGGATGGGGATGGCTGAGCAAGTGTATTCTTAGTACATCTCATTCTTCCTGCCTTTGTCTCTGGCCAAAAAGGAATAAATATTACAAATGTATGGGTCATAGCCCATGAACATGGAAGAGATCAAATTCAAAATTCTGTAGGTTTCATCAACACAGATGGTGTCAGCTGACTTGGCACAGCAGAACGGGAACAAGTGGATCAAACTGAACAGCACCGCCCGGCCAGTGTGGCTCAGTGGTTGAGCGTCGACCTGTGAACCAGGAGGTCATGGTTTGATTCTAGTCAGGGCACATGCCCGCGTTGCCTGCTCCATCTTCGATGTGGGGTGTGCATGTGCAGCCAATCAATGATTCTCTCTCATCACTGATATTTCTCTCTCTCCCTCTTCCTCCCTTTCTGAAGTCAATAAAAATATTTTTTAAATATTTTTTAAAAAAAACAACAACTGAACAGCACCACGGCCCCAGTTTGTTCACAGAATCACAGGCTGTGGTGACCCCATCAAAAATCATTCATGGTTGATGACGTCTTTGCATTTCATTCTTGAAATTCTGAGAATTTCTCCACAGCGATTTTTTCCCCCAGGAGAAAACTGCCCTTTCTGATACGTTTTTCCTGAAAGCTGGAGCCGTGTTCTCTGTCCTTTCGTCTTTGTGGGCTCAGTGATCCTTTCTCCAGAGCACAGACTGTTGTATAAAGAGCGCCCGACTCCCTCTGGCCTGCCTTGATCCTCCCCGGCACAGGCCGTGAGGTTTCTCCTTGTCCGACAGTCCCTCCACATGGAAGCTTTATGTACTGCAACCAAAGATGAACCCTGTGCAAGCCTTCCTGTCTGCTCTCGCTTTTCAGCCAAACAAGAATCCACGGGGCACTCAGAGGTTCTGCCTCACCCTGGGCTGGCCCCGGAGCCGGGGTGGGAGGGCGGCTGGGGGAGGAGAGGGACACGCCACACCCAGGTGTGGGGTGGGACGCAGCCCCACTGCCAAGCGGCTGTCAATCTGTAGAGGTGACACTCTGGGCTGGGCTGGGCCGGCAGTAGATGGAAGGTCAGAGGAGATGGGTCTTGTAAGGGCCAGCAGCCCTGAGACAGATGGACAGCTGTGCTCCAGGTGCCCGGGGATGGCAGCATGACCCCAAAGGCACAGGACTAGGGTGGCCTGGAGATGGTGAATTTTGCAGCCAGTGACTGAGTGCCTGCCAAGGTGCCGTGCTAGGCAGTGTGGGTTCAAAATAATTACCAACCAAGAGCCTGGCCTCACGGGTGTGGGTGGGGTCTCGGGTTCTATAAATAGTAAATGTGAGAGGTTGGGTGCAGTTAAATATTTAACGTATCTAGCGACCCACCCGTCAGAGCCGACGCCAGCTCCCAAGTCGTGCCACCACGTACCAGGTGACTGTGGACCAGGGAGGGAGCGTCCCTAAAATGCAGATACGATTGTTAATGAAAATAACAGAGAACACGGGCAATTGGCCTCTTGTCCGTATTTGGGAGCCTCAGACACACTGTGTCGCTCGAGCTGGGACTGAAAATCTCTCCGTTCTCATTTGTTTGTGAGAGAAGAAGGCGGCTTTTGCTTCTCCCTGCGGACAGTTTTATTGAATCCTGACCAGCACTCACCTCGCCGAGCAACATGCAGCATTAGTTTTCCCAGACTGAGCTTGGCCGCTAGTGGGCGCCACTAACATGTACCCACCCCGTTGCCCTGGACGGAGCACCTTACTCACCCCTCCCACCCAAGGGCAACTCCCAGCCAGGTCTCCGTCCAGCTGCCAGGACCTCCCCCAGTGCCCAGACCTCCTCGCCTCCCCGGCCACAGGAGGAGTCGCCTGGAGGAAGCTGCTGTCCCTTTGCTCTCAGCCCTTGGAGGGCCAGGCTGTCAGGGCAAACAGCAAAGGTCCTCAAGCCGGGGCCTATGGGTGCCTGCAAACTGTCATAAAGCTGTGATGCTGTGCTCTGGGCTGGCCTCGCCCCCTCTATCAGGGATCTGGGTGGCACCTCAGAGTGTTTCCCAATCATGATATTTGAAGGATTTACACCAGGAATGATACCTTACATTATCAGGACGTTAAATAACCTTTCAACCCAGGCTGGCTTTTCTAGGCTTGACGGCTGATCATTTCAAAACAGGCAACTCTGCCCAAAAGATGGTAAGATGGTTCGTGCTCTGTATTCCTATTTAAGTTCTGGAATCAAGAACCAACTTTCATTCTGAAACTGCGAATTGCACCGCCCAGACAGATTCCTCCAGCGCAGATGTGTCCTCACGGAGGCTGCTGAAATGCTGACAAGAGGGACGAGGGGGGAGCGTGCTCCCACCTGCCTGCCTGCCTGCCTTCCCTGTGGGGCCCAGCCCCTTTGGGAGCACAGTTAGGGCTGCGGCAGCTGAATGAGCAAGGGGCCTGCGTCACTTCTCTACGTCTGCGTTTAGAGACCATCTACCTTCAGAATAGAGCTTTACCAAAAAAAAGTCTCATTCGCAATCGTTTATTTATGATTTTTTTTCTGTCTTAATTCTGTGGGTCAAAGCAGTTTGGTTCTTACAGAAAATAAAAGCCAAGAAATGAGGCGCTGTGTCCATTCTTGGCCCCCCGGGCGCTCATAGACTGAAACACCCCACACCCTTACTGCCTCAGAATTAGCAGCCCCCTGCCCCACCCCAACTACTTTCCCGTTGGGGCGGGGCCACCAATGGGCTATGACTGTTGGTCGGACTTGAGACCATTTCTGAAGATACTGACCTGACATTAAAGAGCATTAAATGACATGGTGAGAAAGTTATTCCCTTTTCAATCATCTTTCAATCTAGAAAAAAGGCTCTCTCTGGGGCTGGAATCTTCTTAACACTCGAAGCCTCGTTTTCCCCCTTTTTTGTAACCAAGAGCAGGTCTCAGGCAGCTGTCTCTGCCGGAAATAAGGAAGGCTGTTGTGTTCTCGTTGTATTTATTTTCCTGGTAACTTTGGATGGATGGCAGACAATCTCGGTTTCCCGTGTACCACCGTGGTCAGTTTTGAGTGATGCATTTTTAACTCTTGAATGTTAAAAAGGGAGTAGATTTTTTTTTAACATGAATAAGGGTCTGAGTCCTCAAATGGTGCCAGTGATGCCAGTCCAGGGACCACGCTTAGAGATACTCAGTTGGGAAGCCAACCAGATGCTCATGCCTGGGCCTCCGCCCAGACCAATTAAATGAGACTCTCGGGTGCGGGAAGGGGGGTCATCACTATTCGCTCGAGCATCCCAGCTGTTTCCGGTGCGCAGTGGAGGTGGAGACCCAGTGCCGGCACCTGTTGGGGAGGGGAGGGCAGCGCCCTTACCCCCTCTGACTGCATGGCCATTGCATTGCCCTTCTTTCTCTCCCCTGCCTCTAGCCCTTTTGATCATCCACTTCCACGCTTGTGTTGCCCACCCGCCCCCCCCCCCTCTGAGCTCCCCTCTTCCAGCTTCCCCACACCTGCTCCTGTCGGGGACACCCGCCAACGCTGCTGCGTGGTTGAACACAGTGCTGGCACCGTGCAGCCGCAACCACGTTAGGAAATTTCCTCTTCACGGGTTTGCTTGCCAGTGCATGCGCTGCCTGTCCCGGGCGTCCCTCCGGCTGTGTGCTGTGCCAGGAACGTGGATTCACACCTGATGATCGTCATTGTCACTGGGCTCTCGCTGTGCGCCTGTCACTGTCCTGAGCGCTTTGTGTGTGGAACCGGCATAATCAGTGAGGGACAGTTTTCCGGGGAAGACCCTGGAGGTGCAGGGAGGCTAACGTCTCGCCCAGAGTTATACGCCCGGGAATGCAGAGCCAGAACCCAAGCGCAGGCCGCCTGCCTGGCCCCGCGTCCTGAGCAGGTGGGACCCCGGGTCGGTCGCTGCCCGTCCCGATTCAGGTGTTCGGCACCCTGTTCTCCCTGCAATTGGAAATGGGGATTTGGCCCCATGTCTACTTCAGTGACATGGGGAACTGATAACCCCTTCAGCTTAAAGGATAACGTCTCCATAGGAAGCCCACAGCTTTCAATGCTGTTGGTATTTTAACTCATCACCATTCAGGAGAGATGGGCCTGAAGTGACTGTGTCACGGCGCGGGCTGATGGCACAGCCGTACCCACAGTCGTTCCAGGAGGAGAAGAGCTGTTGGCAGCCTCGACGGTTCCTATGAGACCGTCTGGAATGCAGCTCAGCGCTCGCTCGGCATGCGGGCTTTTCGTGCTTTTTAACAGCTCTGATTCATCCCAGTGCTTAATTGCAGGGAGGGACCTATGGATCATCCCCAGGCTTTGTCGGGGAGCTTTCTTTTATGCTCCAGTGTTTAACCTTCTGTGATCCTTGGGCTGCTGGTGCTCCTGCATTGCATTAGAAGCCGTCTCAGAGTTTTCCGGGGGGG
>NW_005354174.1:6191555-6222719 GCF_000412655.1 Myotis brandtii | reverse complement strand
GCGGGGGGCCAGGGGGGGGGGTGTTCTCAGGCAGCCAGAGGCAGCCAGGTCCCCTGGAGACCACCCACCTCGTCGGCTGGGCAGAGTGGGCACTCACAGCGTGAATCTCTTTTCCCTCCTCCATTTCCCAAACCACCAACTATGTGAAGCACATAGCACCTCATTTCATTTAATTCTCCCAACAACGCTAAGCCACTGGAAACATGCCCCGTCCATTTCCCCAGCTGAGGAGAGAGGCTGGTGAGGGTGAGTTTCCGTGCGGGATTCCCTGGTGAAGGAGGCAGGATTGGAAAGCAGGGCCACCAAGCCGCCAAGCGCGTGCTGTCCTGTCCACTCCCTGCTGGGTGGGGGTCGGTCCCCCCCCACTTTCTCTCTCATTTCATCTTTCTTCCTTCTCCCTTCACAGTACAAGATGCGAAAAATCTAATCCCCATGGACCCAAATGGACTTTCAGACCCGTACGTGAAGCTCAAGCTCATTCCTGATCCCAAGAATGAAAGCAAACAGAAAACCAAAACCATCCGCTCCACACTAAACCCCCAGTGGAACGAGTCCTTCACGTTGTAAGTTTTGTCTTTTCTCCTTGACCGAGTGCCCTCCCTGCTCACCACAAACCCGCTCGCCTTGAGGCTGGAGATCCTGTAGTGGGGCTTGTTATAGATGTCGCGCAACATGGCTTCGATCCGAAGGCTTCGCAGGCTGCTGCTGGGGGGGAGTGGGGGGCCCACCAGGTCACTCATGTCTGATGGTCAATAACTTGGTTTACCAAGAGTTTCATGATGCCGACCCCGAATTATCATCAATCTCTACTCTGTACAAAAATTCTCTTACATTACAGATGATATAAAAGCATAAGGATCTTGTGAGGGTCAAGGTATGATGTAAGAATTTGAATAATAACTTTTAAAGCATGAAATAAATGAGTAACATCGACGCCGCCATTGCCACCGAAATGGGAAGGTCATCCTGACCTTTAAGCAGGGAAGACTTCTTGGAGGAGGTAGCATTTTAAGTGGGTCAGAGATAGAGAAGGTAGAGGAAAGAGGGTATAAATACGTCAGGGATGACAAGGCACAGACAAGCGGTCCTCTTTGTAGACTAGAGCACAGGGAGCCATTCACCTGGGGTCAGCCATGAAGATAGCTCTCAATTGTATAGAATAGAGGCCGGCAAGCTGTGCTCTGTAAAGGGCTGGATGGTAAATAATTTAGACTTTACAGGCACACAGTCTCTGTTACAGGTACATAGTTTTGCTGTTCTAGAGTCAAAGCAGCCACAGACCATATGTAAACAAACGGTTATGACTGTGTTCCAATAAAACTTTATTTACAAAAACAAGCCGTGGGCCAGATTTGTCCTGTGCTAACCCCTAGTCCAGAGCATTGGTTTTGCCAGGAGGCTGGTTCTTTGTTGGCAGTGGGGAGTCACAGCAAGAGAATTGAATATTGAGATTAATACTTGCATTAATCTCAAGCTCGGATCATGAGCATGGGGTATCTCCCAGGAAACCACAATCAAGGTAATCGTGTGTGTGTGTCTGTTCGTTTGTAGCAAATTGAAACCTTCAGATAAAGACCGGCGGCTGTCCATAGAAATCTGGGACTGGGACCGGACGACAAGGAACGACTTCATGGGGTCGCTTTCCTTCGGCGTTTCGGAGCTGATGAAGATGCCGGCCAGTGGATGGTAAGGAAGCCCAGGTGATGATGTCTGTGTCCACCCAGGGCTGGTCGCCTCAGAACCTCAGAGCACTTAGAGATCTGGAAACCAGCGGGTTCCCGTCTGAAAGGATGGGGGCTGTGTGGTTGCCTGGCTGTCCCCTCCCCGCGGGATGCCTGCAGCAGCAGCCAGGCGTGAGGTGAGGGAGAGGGGTTGCTGAGCCCGGGACCTGACTCTTCTCCCTCCCGTCTCTGAAAGGTACAAGCTGCTGAACCAAGAAGAAGGGGAGTACTACAACGTGCCCATTCCAGAAGGGGACGAGGAGGGGAACGCGGAGCTCAGGCAGAAGTTCGAGGTGAGGACACCCACACACACCAGGGCCCCTTTCCTTGAGAAAGCTTCGCTTCAGGCAGGGCCAGGCTGGTGTGGTCACATCCCACGGCGGAGAGGCGAAGAGCAGCTGAAATGCTGCTCTTTCTCTTCGTTTGAAACCAGGAGTATTCCCTGATCCGCGTTTCCTTTGCAAGCAGTTGGCATTCTGTGTCTCTTAGCATCTAGAGCAGCGGCTCTCAACCTGTGGGTCGCAACCCCTTTGGGGGTCGAACGATCCTTTCACAGGGGTCGCCTGAATACATCCTGCATATCAGATATTTACATGACGATTCATAACAGTAGCAACATTACAGTTATGAAGTAGCAACGAAAATAATTTTATGGTTGGGGGTCACCACAACATGAGAAACTGTATTAAAGGGTCGCGGCATTAGGAAGGTTGAGAACCATTGATCTAGAGAACGGAGACAAAATGTCCTGGGGAGAGGACGTGGCTGATCTCTGCATAAGAAACTGGTTCGCACGTCTTGGGGCGCCGGGCAGGGCTCCCGTGAGGAGGAGGGGCTGTGTGCCTCCAGATGGCAGGGGTCACTGTGGCCTTCACTTGGGAGTGTTTGGGGGCGATTGGTTCTCCAGCATCTTCATGTTGGCTCTAGATCTGTGGGGAAGGCCACCAGCTCTCTCTGCTCCCCATTGGGTATCTGTGTTTGCCTTCTAATGTTTTCTAGTGGAGGTACACAGGGATGAACGTTAGGGTTGGGGTAGCTTCAAGCAACTTTGCCAGGCACAGCCCTTTTCCTGTTTGCTTTTTTCTCCACTTGTTGGATTATCTACTGCCTCCTCCACCCCAAGCTGAGGACAGGAGCCCCATCCCCAATGCCACACGGCCCGTCTGAGGGACGACACAGCCTCACTGGCTGTCCCGCCGTGGAGCGGTCATTAGCGATCACAGGGGCAGGGACCACGGAGGGGAACGGTGTCGGGCATCATGAGGGGGGCACCTGCGTTGATGGCTGAGACTTCGCTTTGCTGGCGGAGAAACATTAACCCACTTTCAGTGCTTCATTCCAGGGCTTCCTGGTGAGTGGCCTTCCTGTTTTTCTGGGCAGCGAGTCCAGCTTTTTATAAAGGTCAGAGTTCCAAACTCAAAAAAAGCAACACAGACCAGAGGGCTTGCGGCCAAGAGTGCAGCGTTTCGTTTCTCCCCAGAGGCTGGTTAGCGGCCGTGTGTGCGCGTCCTGCCGGTGGCTGCCCTCCCTCCCGGGAGAGCCGTGCCCTTTGCGGTGGAGCACCGGCCGCGGGCGAGTCCCACCAGACAGGAAAGGTTATGTCCACCGAGCGGCATGCACGGGGCGCCTGTGCGAACTCGCATCCCAGCTTTCCCTTTGATCGTCTTTCAGCGTGTACTCCCTAGAATCTGCTGGAATTCTGTTAGCGTGTTTGCTTAGAGCGTTTGTAAAACACGCTGCGAGAGACTGGACAGGAAGCCCCGAGTGATGGTGTCAAAAGTCGCCGAGGATGTTACAACACCTGCCGTCTGCATTTACAGGGAATGTCCAGGTCGGACTCCAGGCCGGGGTTTGCTCAGACAGCGGCTTTTTGTGGGGGTTTGTAAACGTGACCGTTGCGACATTTCCCCAGGACCAGACTGTTGAGAAGCTGGGGGACAGCCAGCCCTCCCAAATGGGGTGCCATTAGGCCTCAGGATGCACGTTGGGGGACTGCCTTTACCCCATGCCCTCCCGCTCAGGCCCCAGTCACAGTTGGATCGCTTCCCACTGTCTCCAGCCTCCCCTCTCTGCTCCTTTCTCTCCCTGGACCTGCATTACAGACTTGCTTTCCATCATACCCGTCCGCCCACACGCCACCCACTCTTTTATAGATACTTTCCCAGCCTCTGCTAGCAGTTTCATTCAGCTGAGTGCAATGTGTTTTCATTTAAAAGTCAGTGGTGAGTCAGATCAATGAAACACCGCCTGACAGCTGGTCCTTCTAGGGCAATGGTTCTCAACCTGTGGGTCGCGACCCCTTTGGAGTCAAATGACCCTCTCACAGGGGTCACCTAAATATATCCTGCATATATTACGATTCATAACAGTAGCAAAACTACAGTTATGAAGTAGCAACGAAAATAATTTTATGGTTCGGTGTCACCACAACATGAGGAACTGTATTAAAGGGTCGTGGCATTAGGAAGGTTGAGAACCACTGTTCTAGGGGCAGGACTCACTCATTGAACAGCATCCCTCCTCGAGGGCAGCAATTTTCAACCTGTCCATCTCAGGGCACCCATATGCTAGTGACTAAAGTTCTGCGGCACACCAAAAAATACATTCTATCTTTTGCTGATCTGACCAAAAAAAAAAAAAAATAGGCATAACTTGGATTCATTCACATTGGACAGCTATTGTATTGGCTGTTGTCATTTTTTTTATTTGACAATTTAAGAGGAAAGAGGTCCGGGCCCCCAGCTAAATGGCCAGGTAGTACATGTTTAAAAATTCTTTTTTGTGGCACACCAGCTGAAAATCACTACTCTGGGTCATGCTCATTCTTTTCTAGAAAGAGTTCCCGAAATGTGGTTTTCAAATCCTTCCCCAGAAATCTGAAGTCATTCAGTCTGGTGAAAGAAAGAATAATAATAAAACACCCCAGCAGTCATAACTCTGCCACTGTGCTTGTATTCATCTGATAAGAACATGGAAAAAATTTCAAATTTGTTGTTGATTTTAAAAAATCCTGGCCAACAGCATGATCAGTGAGTGAAGCTCTTAGGAGCCAGGGAAATTCCCGGGATGCCTGGAAATGACCTTACCCTGTAAGGCATCATCCCCTGGGAGCCATTCATCCGCCCAGAAGGCAAAACTGACCAGGACCTTGACCGCTGTCTCCCAGGCAGTGCGTCGGCGGGCTTAACCTGTTCCATGGTCGTCTTCAAATGAAGCACAAGAGGTCCCTGAGTCAAAAACGTAAAATACATATCTGTTCTTTGTTCAATAATGTTCCAGCAATGAATGGAAGCAAGCAGTCCCTCCTGTCTGCCGGGTTCCTGTGGGCCCTGCTTCAAATCGTTTTGGAAATGAGGCAGGAAGCTGATTGAGGCATGAGCGTGAGGCCCCCTGTGGCAGTCAGCAGTCCTCCGGCCCGCCCATCGCTGGCGAGGACATCAGGTGCCTGGGCTTCCTCCAGTCCCAGGCCTCCACTGCCTGCAGGGAGGTGCGTGCGAGAGTCGGAGAGGAGGGTCGGCCTTCCCTTCGCGGCGGCCACAGGATGGTGTAGCCCTTGCTCAGCAAACCTCTGTAAAAAGTCATGTAATAAATAGTTTAGGCCAGGGGTCCTCAAACTACGGCCCGCGGGCCACATGCAAATACAAATATTGTATTTGTTCCCGTTTTGTTTTTTTGCTTCAAAATAAGATATGTGCAGTGTGCATAGGAATTTGTTCATAGTTTTTTTTTAAACTATAGTCCGGCCCTCCAACGGTCTGAGGGACAGTGAACTGGCCCCCTGTTTAAAAAGTTTGAGGACCCCTGGTTTAGGCTTTGCAGGCCTAAGGTTCAAAGTAAGTACTTATGAGGTAGGGGTCTCTTTGGCAGCTCCCAGCTCTGCCTTTGTAGCACAAAAGCAGCCACAGACAACATGTAAGCAAACGAACGAGGCCAGGTGCCAATAAAACTTTATTTACAAAAGCAGGCGGCAGACCAGAGTGGCCAGTGGGCCAGTTTACCAGCCCCTGGCTCAGCCCTGGACTCGGGTCAAATCCTGGCTCCTGCCTTTTGTTAACCATCTGACCTCCCTGTGTGTGGCTTCACTGTAAATGGGACTAATGAGCAGCGCTGTCTTAATAGTCGTGTGGGTTTGTTTGGGGTTTTTTTTGGTTTGTGATTTTGTTGTTGTTGTTAATACTCACCGGAGGATATTTTTCCCATTGATTTTTAGAGAGAGTGGAAGAGAAGGGAGGGAGGAGGAAGAGAAGAAAAGAGAAACATCTATGTGAGAGAGACCATCTCACATCCGTTGGTTGCCTCCCTCACACACCCCAACTAGGGCCAGAGGTCAAACCTGCAACTCAGGTATGTGCCCTTGACCAGGAATTGAACCCAAGAACTTTGGTGCTCTGGCCAACGCTCTAACCACTTAGCACACTTGCCAGGGCAGTAGTAGTGTTTTAAAGATTAAATTAGTCAATAGAAAAGCCCTCAAAGCAAACTTATATACAATCGTTAGCTCTTATTATCATCATCAAAATGTTTCACTGCAGAAACTGGGTTAAAGAGGGTGGGGTTTGTGTGTGTGTGTGTGTGTGTGTGTGTGTGTGTGTGTGTGTGTGTGTGTGTTTAATTCTGAAGCTTCCCTAAAAATATTTTTTTTTTATTTTGAAAGTATGTTCTAAGAAATGGGCATGCTCTCTGTCCTGAAGTCGAGCCATTTTATGAAATAGAGGCCTATTAGAACATTACCACCATTTATAACATTGTTTCTGTGGGAAAATAGATCCTCATGTAAATTTAGATGGGTTTCTGGAACATGATGTGTTTGTGAATTGGGAACTTTGTGTATCTGGCAATGGGTCAGCTACTCTGGACAGAACAGGGTTTCGGCGGTTGTCAGGGGAGTAGATAGTCTCCCACCGAGAAGTCGTCCGCACTGGCCTCCACGCAGTGCTTTGGGGTCCTCAGAGACTCAAAAGTGAGCACATCTGATAGGCGTTTGACATAAACCACACAGAGAAAGGGCACAGCGTAAGGGTAGCAGCAGCCAGAGGTTAACCACAGAAACAGCACCGTTACTTTGTTCTGATTGTGTTCACCAGAAAGCTCAGTATCTGTTGTTTCCACGTTGCTCTTGTACAAGATCTGGGATCTGGACCATTCATTCGCCTCTTGAGCTATGCCTAGCGGGTGGTGTGGACATCCCACTTCCCAGGTGGAAGGAAAGGTATCGTCTGGCCACGCCTTTTCCTTGTTCCCAACGTCTCCAGAGGATCTTAGTGTCCGCCTCCATGTTGTTGGCGAGCGTGAGCATGTCCGTGTCGTGTTTATCAGCCAGTTGAGCCTTCCCCCGGGCCATGTAGACCACATCTGCCTCCAGACGTGGGGTTGTCCTAGAATCAGGAATATGGGAGGAGGCCTGGGGGAGGAGAAAGGCGAGGCGAGTGACAGGACCACTTGTTGTCCCTTCCCTTGGAGCCCAGCCACTCCCTCCCCAGGTCCTGTTCCCTCCTCTGCCCCCCTCTCCTCTGGTGCAGAGCCTTCCTCCTCAGGCCCCCAGACCTTCCCCCATCCTGCTTCCCGCAGAGAAATGGAGCCAAAGGGCTGATGGCCCTACCTGGCGCCCTCGGGCCCACAGCACCTGAGGCTCGGCTCAGGAGTCCCCTCTCTTCTTCACTTTTCCTATCACAATGAAACCTGAAATCCCTCGTTTTACTCCAGGGTCCCAACGACTGCTTCTGATTTGTCTATCGATGCCTCTCTCGCTGCAAATGGATTGAACTCATCTCCCCCGTTGGGGCGGGGGGCGGGGGGGGCGCGCTTGCCTGCTGCACGTGTTGCTGGCAGTCACTGGAGGTCAGCAGCTCCCTTCAGTGAGGCACACCCTCCCTCCTGCCAGGGGGCCAGGCTCTTCATCGTTGTCATCATTTGTTTTAGATCAATTTTTTGAAAAATGGAACAAAATAAGCTAAAAGCACACAGAGCCTTTTTCTGTCTTTATCGTAACTGTCGCCATTGGGACCATTCGGAACCGCATGGGGTCTAAACCCAAAGAGGCCAGAATGCAATGGGTGCTCATGGCCCATTAGCATGAGCTGCTCTGTGGGTGGGGAGAGAGGTCCGGACTCGATGGAAGGCCACCCTCCCAGTCGATGGCCTCTGCAGGTTGTCTGGGGGTCACATGCGTGTCTCCTTTTATTTATTCCACGAAAACACTTTGAGACGGACCCTATTGCTGATGAACAAGCGAATAGGATCCCATTCCTATTCTAGTTGAAACATTTAAATTAACATAGAGGAGACTGTCGCTAGGTTATGTGTGGAAAGAGGAGCTAGCAAGCATCTTTCTGTTTACCGTTATGGAAACTGGATTTTCCAACAGCCTCCATTGGCTTTGAAGACTTTATCTAATCAGCTTATTGGAGACCTTCAGATAAATTGTAAGTATTTGTTCATTTGATCAGGCCTGCTGTTACTGTTACTATGGAAACTGAGTACTTGCCAATGACCTTTTGAACACTAAACAGAAAATCTATGGATTCTGCCTTTTTTTTTTTTTTATAATCCCTCAGTAGTTTATTTACTTTCTAAACTGTGTGATGTTAAGGGCAGGGAGGGGGATCTATAAAATGCACATCAGTTGAAAGATTTTTATTTTTTGGTAATAAATGCATCCACTTCTCTTAAGATTTTTTTTATTGATTTTGAGAGAGAAACATTGATGTGAGAGTGAAACATTGATGGCTGCCTCCTGCACGCCCCCTATTGGGGACCCAGCCTGCAACCTGAGCATGTGTCCTGACCAGGAATCTAACCATTGACCTTTCCATGCACGGGACAACGCCCCCCCCAACTGAGCCACACCAGCCAGGGCAAGAGAGAGAGATTTTAATCTCTGTACTTCTGTTCTGCCTTGGAGGCAAAACCTTAAACTGAAATAGGACAAGGTTCTTTGTCCAGGTCCTAGTATCCCCAGCTCCCCAGACGCCGATGCAGCCTGGCTGCGGAAAGAGTATGCCTGGCCGGGTGGGCGTGGCATTCACAAGGACTCGGACCACAGAGGCCTCAGAGGACTCAGACCGCCGGCTCCCAAAGTGAGGCCCAAGCCATGCGAGCATCTCTCAGGGCATCTCAGCCAGTCCAGGGTCCTCTACACCTGGAGGTATTCAAGAAGATAGGGCATTTCTGTCAGAAAGGAGCCGGAGCAATGCCAGATGGCATTTCCCCTAAGGTTCTTTCCAACAGCAAGATGCCAACAAGGATGTTTTCATTGCTATTGTTAGTTCCCTTTAATCTCGACATGGATTAAGATCTCGCGCCTAAAATGGAGCTTTGGGGTTGGAATAAAACAGCCTATTTTGAGAAAAATTATAAATAGATGTGTGATTATGGATTTAAAGGACCACAATTACATGACGTAATGGAAGGCCATCTATCCCAGCGGTTCTCAACCTGTGGGTCTCGACCCCTTTGGGGGTCGAACGACCCTTTCACAGGGGTCACCTAAGACCATCCTGCATATCAGAAATTTACATGACGATTCATAACAGTAGCAACATTACAGTTATGAAGTAGCAACGAAAATAATTTTATGGTTGGGGGTCACAACATGAGGAACTGTATTTAAAGGGCCAGAAGGTTGAGAACCACTGATCTATCCGCACCTGTTCCAAGGGATGTGAAATCCACGGTGTGAGCCGCGTCCTGTCTGAGTAGTCAGAGCCTCCCGCGTACAACACGTCATTGGTTTGTCTCTGATCTTCGCTCTGTCCAGGCTCAGGGAGGTTGTGGCCCTTTCAGGCTGTGGAATTTGGGTTCAGAAAGTCAGACTCTCTCTCCGAGTTTTCTCCCAGAAAATGAACTTGTAGGATATTAATCCCACAACCGCTCATAGGGAATTCTCAGTTAGGATGCCTTTAATTTACTTGTCTCTCATTGGTCCCTGAGGAAGTGACGTCATCATGTTAGGATGGGTTACTGTAGACAGAAGTTGAAAGGTAAAAAGAGGTAAATCTGAAAAGCAAAACCTGGTTACCTGGTGTTTGGTCCACCAGCTGCCTGAGCAGTTTCTGTTTCACCATCATCTCGGGAACTTTGAGATACTGCAGAGCCTCCTAAATCATCAGGAAAAGACTAATTTCGTTACAAATAGTGTTCATGGTCAGTGGGTTTGGTTTTATTCTCATTTATGGAATAATGGCCGTCTACGTATAAAATGATCAGGTGACTCGGCTGCTTGATTAACCAAATGCCCCATTACTCCGTCACACGGACTGGCCAGAAGCAGAAGGAACACACCTGGAGGGGGAGAAGCTGTGTGAGCACGTGAACGCCACAGGGAGAAGGGAGAAGGGAGAAGGGGCGCGGCTCCCTGTGGTTCGACACCCACCCTTCATCCTGCTCAGTACTCAGTCACGGCTGGTCCCCAGGGACCATTTCTCTCTGGTGTCCATCTGAAAAGAAACGTCTTCCTGACTCTTGCCAATGGTGTGGTGGGCAGCCAGATTGGCACAAAACTGATGGCTTTGGGGGGTGGGGGGGAGGAGAGGCAGCCATGGTTTTATTTCTTTTTTTTTTTAACATCTTTATTGATTTTGAGAGAGAGAGAGAGAGAGACATCGATCGGCTGCCTCCTGCACACCCCCTACCAGGTATCCAGCCCGAAACCTGGGACTGTGCCCTGACCGGGAATGAACCAGCAACCTTCTGGTGCACACGACGCCGCCCAACCCACTGAGCACACAGGCCAGGGCAAGGCCTCCTGTCCTATTAGGGGTGTTCCTTCTGTGCCCCAGTTCCCCCAGGCCCTAGCAGCGTGTGGGTGCCCATGGGGGCACAGTAATGAAATTATTTTAAATTTCATTAGCTTTTCCTCTGCCTGTTGACATCCTCCCCCATCCACTTCCAAGGCAGGGAACATCCTGTCCCCTCCACCCCACCCTTCCCCCTCCCCAAAGCTCCTCCTTAATGATCCCCTGCCGCCCTGGAGACCCACCCTTAGAGCAAACACTAGGACCTCTCGCCAGGGCAGGAGGGCACCTCCCTCCCAGTCCTATCTATGCAAGGCCCTACCTACTGTCCCTTGCTTCCTCGCTGCCCGCTTCCCTGAGGAGCAATCTCTCTTCTGATGGCCCAGCCTGGCAGCAGCTCCTGAGCTCCACTTACGCCCCCATCACTGTAGGAGGGAGAAGCTCCCCACAGGGGAGGCAGGGAGTTGCAGTCCATTTTACAGATGAGGAAACTGAGGCCTCCGCCAAGTCAACCGTACCACAACCGGAGTTCCAGCCACGTCTGGTGGACTGTGACTTCAGCAGTTGACCCCCCTCCCGTCCCGCCAGCTTCCCCCGTCACCCCACTGCCACAGGGGCCCCGAAACAGCCCAGAGCCGTGCAGCTGCCACCCGCCTGGAAGCAGGTGTCCCATTGAGCTATAATTAGGCTCCTCATTTTAAAAAACTGGTGTGGCTTCAAAACACTCAGTGAAGATGGGATGAAATCAACAATTATGTAAATTTTGATTATGCTAAATGTAATTGCCATGGCCCCGCTTTCAGAACGCTTGCGGCCATCAATTAGAGACATTTATAAAAAAAACTTACTTTGAGTGATTGAGCAGACATATAAGGATCATCTTTCTCTGTGGGCACCTCTTCGGCTAGGTGCCCAGTCCTGCCCACCTTTCCTGCAGAGGCTGCGGACAAGCAGAGAGAAGTGTCTGGAACCGTCCCCAGGGACCTGGGCCTTATTGCCAGTTATGGCTTTTTTTTCTTTCTTTTTAATTCAGGAGATGCCATTCCGTGGTCATTTAGCTCCAATTGAATTTCCCCGGTGGAGGCTTTTTTATTGAATTCTGTCCTCATATGACTATCATCATTTCTCATTATTTCTCAAATTGAGCTGTGATTCTGCCTTAAAGATAAACCCGTGGCTCTCGCAGACCCCGCCAGGGCCCCCGGCGACCTCGGAGCCTCCTTTCTCCTCTTCTTGTACCGTGACCTGCACAGCCTGGGCCCAGCCACAGTTAGATTCAGAAGACAGAGATGTGTCTGGTTGGGGGTGGTTGTTTTCTAGGAATAAAGCACCTGGAGATCCTAAAACACACCCGTGGCATCAGTCCACACCCGTGGGCTTCCTGCAAAGGCCCGGCTGTCTCGTGAGAGGTTTGAGCCGTCTCTGTGAAGGAATCGCTGGGCAGACGGAAGCTCTGCGTGGTTTGTGCCGTTTTGCAGCATTTATGGGAACTTGACCTCTGTGGGCCAGACTGGTCCCCTTAGGCACAGTTCTGCTGGGAGATCCCACTCCAAATGCAGTCTGTTCAGCAAACACATGCCACAAGAGGGCAGTACAGATCTGCAAGTGAAAGGTCCCGTGGAAGCCTGCACGCAGGACGGCGGTGAACTTGTGCCCGCGTCTCTTTACTTTTGATGGATGTGGAGGTGGCATTACCTCGGGCCCCCAATTGTCCTGTGGTTCTGGGGTGCTGAAAAGACCAGCCATCAGGGTTCCCCTAGGTCTGGGCGGCTCCCGCAGGCTATTCCGGCACATTTCACACCCACTCTGCGTCCTTCGTCCTTCGTTCGGAGAACTCCCCACTTGTGAGCAGCGCTGTCGGCAGGCAGGAAGGCAGTTGACTGTGATGCGTTCGTGCAGCTTCTGACCCGCCACGGCCAGTTCACAAGCCAGCGCAGGGTCGGTTCCAGCGGGGAGCATTCCTCACAGGGAAAGGACGTAGGATCCCAAACCTACTAAGTGTCAAGAATCCTCTGACGGTAACGTGCTCACTCAGGCCTTTCTAAGGCGCCATCAGACGAATGTGCACTCAGCTCCCTGGTAGGAAAAATTCGGTCTTTTTGCAGATGGGAAACTTAGAAATAGGGTGTTTTTTGTCTCCGTATCCTCATGTAAGTCTGGACTCTTAGCAACTGGGCAGAACTAAGGGTGGCAGCTTCCTAGGACCCATGTAGCAGGTGAGACAGGTCGGACTGCTTCCGCCTGTTAACGACAATCCGCCAGCCTAGGGCGTGTGTCAGCGTTCATCCGACAGCCCTGCGGGCGACGGGAAAACGAGGCTGGTGGAAACAACACCGCTGGATAGTTGAGGTGCATCATACTCGGTCCAAGAGAACCAGGCACTCTGGTTTCCACACCGGGCAAAGCACCAACATGTCACGGGTCCCACCTTCCTCCTCAGAGGGTGGCTCGGTTGCCATGACAACAGAGGCCCGCCGGCTTCCTGTGAATTTGTTTCCACAGGGGCAACGGCATAAATGGATGTGTCCATAAAACTCTTTCTCATTAAGAAGATGACTTAATGTGGTTTCCCTTCCGTTCCTGCTCCACTGAGTAAGCGCTGCTCTCCCCGCGCTGTCTGGCCGGCAGGCAGCTTTTTCCAGGGCTCGTCAGCAAACCACGCCTCATGGAGCAGACTGGGTCGTAATTTAATTCGAGTGCATTTCAGGTTCTTAATTGGGGCTGTTCTGATAAGTTAGCAATGAAATACAGAAGTTTTACTTAAATCTAATTGCAAATGAGGATGAATACACTGGAGAACCGGCATGATCTAGGGCCTGGGTAGGCAAATTGGAGTCCGCTGGGCAAATTCTGGCTGCTGCCTGTTTGTGTAATTTAAGGTCTTACTGGGACGTAGACACGCTCCTTCACTCATTCGTTCGCATGGGACAACAGGGACAGTGCTTGGTTTGCAAAACCCCCCAGATTTATTACCTGTCCTTTCATGTTTACCTACCTTCTAGCCAGGAGAAAGAGCACAGAACTGAAAGAGCCGAGTTCTGGATTCAGAGCCCAGGGAGGAGGGCTGGTTTAGACGCATCACTGAGCCCCCCTGGCCTCAGTCTCCTCCTCTGTAAAGTGGGCGGCCTCGTTAACTTATCTCCAACTTCCTCTCAGATACTAAAAGCTCCCTCACCCTGTGCTGTGGGTTAAAGATGACACCCCGGGTGGAGCAGCTCTTCGCACAGGGGCACGGTCATCTGCAGAGAGATGCACCGCCCTGTTTCAAGGACGGATACAGAGGACACGCACTCCGGTCTTCCTCCCCCGGCACGGCCATGCCCCTGTGCAGTGGCAGGCAGTGGAGCTAGTTCTCTAGGCCTCTGTGTCTCCACCTGCACCAAAGGCAGGTCTGACCTTCCTAAGGACCCTCCTACGCTGACCGTCTGGTTCCGAGGAACTCCCCCCTCCCCCGGCAGGTGCCAGCGGGAGAATGAGGGGTGCACCCCTATGAAGTGCTGGTCACCTGTGAACCCCACTCCAGGAGAAAACACAGGTGTTGCCATCATTGTCCCTGGGCCCCGTGCCTCCAGGTCAGAGCTGTGGATTGGATCGCCCAACCTGAAAGAGAAGTCCTGTTAGAACTTCCAGTCATGAGATTAGATACGAGACCCAAAAGGAACCAAGGTCCCGCCTTCAGGAGTGAGGACGACCCTTGGGGTTTCCCCCTTTGACTCTGCAGGGTCAGGAGAAAAGATCTGGCCTCGTCCACCAGTCTTTGCACCACTGACCCCTCTCGCCCTGGAGTTCCCACATCAGGAATCTGTCCTGGGGAGACCAGGGGTGTGCAGGGAGACAAGGGTGTCCATGTTCATCGGCAACAGTGTGATCGAAAACAGGAAAACCGGGGACAAGCGAGCTGTCCAACAGGAGGGGAATGGTTCAGTCAGCCGCAGGGAGCCCACAGCAGGGCACGTGCAGTCACGAGAGTGTTCATACATAAAAAGCCCACGTCACCTGAAGGGGAAAAGGGGCCACACACAACATATCTATCCTATATATATGTCAGAGAAGGAAACATGAAAACGAGAATGAGAAGAAGAATATCCACCAACATGGTAACGATGATGATCTCTGGGTGATAAAATGATGGCTATTTAAAACTGTCTTCTCTTTTTCCTTATCCGTGCCTGTTAGGTTTTCTAAAATGAGCATCTGTTACGTATAACAAAAAGCGGCGTCGTGGTAGAAATTACATAACGGCAATCATTCTTCCTTTCAAAACGCTTTCTATGAAAAGGAACTGCCTTCCGCTGTGTCCCTTCACCCACTTGCTCTAAAAGTGTTTGAGGGCCCTGCCCCAGGCGCTCTGCTGGGCGCCGGCGCTATATCCGTGCACAGCGCAGATGAGCACCCCGCGTGCCTCCCAGTGGGGGAAGAAAGAGAAATATGTAACGGGTCGTGAGGAGAGCGTGAGGGGGGACAGGATGCTGCACTGACTACCGCGGGTGGGGAAGCTCAGGCTCGAAGCGTCACCCGAGCAGAGATGGGAGCACGCCCTGGGCCTGCACGGGTCCGAGGAAGCACGGAGTGCGAAGGCCCTCGGCGACAAGCAGGCTCGGTGTGTTCCAGGAGATGAAACCTTAGCCAGCGACCAGCAGGCATTTTATTCACCCAGGCGTGCTCCCCAGGAGGCCAGGATGGCCGTGAAGGAGCAGAATCTTAATCCGTTGCCCGGTGGCCGAGCAGGAGGTCATAGGCGCCGCGACTCATGGCTGGTTAGAGATACACAGGCGCGGCTGCACTCCGTTAACGGAGCCACTGAAACACCTCCCGGGTCCTTTGTGGTTGTCGGCTCCAGGAGCCACGTGACTTCCCTGAGCTAACGCTGCCGTGGCTGCAGGTGAACGGCTACCTTAGATGTAAGGCTCTGTGCTGAGGTCCCGGTTGTCCATGGCATCGCTGTTTCTGTTACCCATGGGGCGGCACCGAAACGCCATCCGCATCCTATTGCTGGGGCTCTTGGGATGAGCCCTGAACACAGAGCATTTTCATTGTAGGGAGAAAAGTTTAGAAGAAACCCACAGTATTCGTCTGCTCCTGTGGTTGGTCGCCATTGGCCGTCCACCCTCGGGATCTTAGAAAGAAGCTTCCATTGTTCCCGGTCCCTCTCTCTACACTTTGCAGACATCTTCGATCAATACGTTCTTCCAAGCCGTGTTTTCTATTAGGCAAGAGGACACAGCATTGCCGAAGACATTCTCAGAATAGGTAGGAACAGACGCAGGGATAGTGGAATGGAGTTGAACAGTCCAGCATTCTTCGGAGGGTCACCCAAAGGCTCTGTGGTCATAGGATGGACCCCTGGGAGACCTGGAATTCTTCGTCTCTGCATTCTCACCGTAATGAATCGTTGGGGTTAGGTTCCTACTGAAGAGTTCTTTCTCTTGGGCGCTGTCATATCAGAGGCTGGTGACAGGACTCCACACTTTCCCCGGGTCTTCATTCTGTCTTCCCACATCCCACAGATAATACATCATCATTATGCAAAACCCCAGCGTTGCAGAGTAGCTGTGGTATTAAGTGAAACCATTTGGAATTGCCATTACTGTCAGACAGACAGTCCCATCTCATCAGTTACAAATGGCCCAACCGAATAGAAAACGAACATCCCCCGCGATCCGACCCCTCGTAGCGACCTGGCGTTGTAGTTTGGCGCATCCACCGCTCACGTTTAATTTGAAAAGTCCCCCACAGTGAGCTGCAGAGCCTCTCGCAATCCAAACATGGGCTTTAAACGCACCCGCACGCCTCCACTCCACCTCTGAGAATCGGGGTGGTGGGGCAGAGGTGCTCTCCGGTTCACTTGTCGTGATGTGCTTTACAGAAACAGCAGCACAGGAGTCCCTTAAGGTGGGAGCGCCTTCGATGGCGGCAAACCGTTGTGACTTTTCAGGAATAGCTCTTGTGTAAGAGGAGGTGTGTGTCAGTTATTAATGAGTGAGTTTCCTGATGGGAGAACACTGCTCATCCCCACAACCCCGGCTTATGAAAATGGTATAGGACATTCTAAAAGAGAAGAGAAAAACGGAAGCCACGGTACATAGTGCGGTAAAATAAAATGACTTCCACTACTGAAGATTTCGCAGGCTTTCTTAAAAATTAGGCTAAAACTCAGCATGGCTTACTGGCCATGAGTTAGCAACTCAGAATCCAGGATTTTTCCGTTCCTTGGAAGATGGCCTGGTAGCCTCAGGTCCGGTCTGGCACTGGGGAGACTGAGCGGCAAGGTTTGAGCTGGGTTTTGTGGGGATCGTGAGGGCCTGGCTCCGACGGGAAGAATAACCGAAGACCCACAGCAGGAGCGAAGCTGGCGTGGCCGGGACAGAGGGCTGGGGCGTGGCAGGGGCTCCGGTCAGAGGCAGAGCCCAGCCAAGCGTCTGTCTCCTCCTCCTGTGAGGACTCAGCCTTTTCTCTCCGCCCCGTGGGAGCCAGAGCTCTGGTTGGGTTACGGCCCCCACGTGCCTGGGTGAAAAGGCCCGTCTCAGTGTGGAGGCGCCCCCACCGCCCACGTGCCCCCCTTCTCGGCCCTGGCGTTGAAGAGTGTTGAAGGCGCGGGACTGTTGGGAATGCCGGTGAGGCGGGACCCCTGGCCTGGCCCGGCCCATCACAGTGTCCCCCTGAGTTACAGGTGTGCACGCTCCGCAGCTACTTCGAGCACCCGGAGCAGCGAGTCTGCGGCGTTAGGGTCTTTTCAGATGTTGCTGCGGATGGAGCTCCTGATAACATAAACGTCATCTCTTTGCGCCTCTTTCCGATAACGTTTTCTTTTTATAAATCAGAAGAGCATGATAGAGTGGCTTAGCCGGCATTCTCCTCTCAAACTCGAACTTCCCGGTTAGTCATTTAAAGTTAGACACAACCCAGAAAGTCTCTCAACTTGGGACGGGTCCCAGGGCAGCTGCCGGGAGGACGGGCTGGTCCTGAGGTTGAGGGCGGCTCTGGTGGGACCCGAGTCCTGGCTTTCCTGGCAAGTCTGTCTTAAATGGCCTTCCATCCTCTGTCGGAGGGGAGGCCGGTCTATGTGTCATGGCAGCGCAGGCTCTGTGGTTACAGAGCATCCGTGTTCCCTGCGGCCCCTAAGTCCCACCTCCCACGTGCGCTGCCAACAGGGGTTGAGTTCAGCTGTACTCAGTCCTTTTGACCTTAAAGCAGAAAAGTAGGGCCCATTTTCCCCCCGTGTTTTGTTGTTGTTGTTTTCTACTCCCCCCACCCCACCCCGTGTTTTAATATCTCTGCTTAACTGGGCTGCTCAGCCCCTCTGAGCATGCATTCAGGCCACGCGGTTTGATCCCTATATAGACCAGTTTTTTTTATAAAATATATTTTTATTGATTTCAGAGGGGAAGAGGGAGGGAGAGAGAGATAGAAGCATCAATGATGAGAGAGAATCATCGATTGGCTGCCTCCTGCTGGCCCCCTACCAGGGATCGAGCCCGAAACCCGATCATGTAACCCATGTAGCCGGGAATCGAACAGTGACCTCTTGGTTTATGGGTGGATGCTCGACCACTGAGCCCACCCGCCCGGTGTTACTGTGCCTCTTAAAGGAGCAGTACATCACCCCCACAGCTTGCCACGGAGGTTCCTCTCCAGGGGACGTGGTCTCCCTTTTGGCAGGGGTACAGTTTCCTTCTGCAGGGGAACCTTCTGTTGGAAAATCTACCAATAAGGAAAACATCAGCGCACAGTTTATTTCTTTTCTCTCATGGTAACTGTATGAAGCCCCCACTTCCCCAGCCGTTATGTTTATATCCCGGGGTGAGACCCAGCCTGCCCTGGGCAGAGCCCCCTGACTTGGTCCTTGGTTAACAAGAGAGTTGTCTCTGCGTAGGTCAGGGCGGTTTCTGGGCACTTTGCAAGTGTTGCCCTTCACGTGAGTACAGCCAGTGAGTGGGAATAGGTATGTCTCCTCAGGCCCCTCGCCCCTCTTCTCGCCGCCTCCCACCTCCCACCTCCCAGGAGCATCAAGCCTGGTTACAGTGTTCCCTGTCTGTCTTTTCCTGGGGAAGGAATGTCTGACTGTGTGTCCCTGTCTGCTTGCTGTTCAGAAAGCCAAGCTTGGCCCTGCTGGGAACAGAGCATACGGCCCCTCGCCAGACAGGAGACTTTCCAACAACCTGGACCGCGTGAAGCTCACCGACTTCAATTTCCTCATGGTGCTGGGGAAGGGGAGTTTTGGAAAGGTAAGAAGGAGGGCCCGGCCCCTGCCGCAGCCGGGCCTTCGTCCCGCGTGCCGGGTCGGCTCGTTCCTCCTGGCGTTTCCGGAGCAGCCTTGCAGGTTCCCCTGCTCCCTGTCCCTGCGTCTCAGGTGCTTCCCACCTCATTTCATTACAAACAACTGCATCCGAGCAGCGACCAAGGGTCGCCGTGCAGCACCGTGCATCTCGGTGCTCGGAGCAGAGTGGGTGCTCCACGGTGTTGGCTGAGTGAATAGCTTTCACGCCTGAAAATGAAGAGTTGACTTGTAGTAAGTGAATGGAATCATTACGAGATACCGAGCTGGGCATCTTCAGCCTGTGTGTCCACATTTGGCTTTTCTGGCCCCAAATCTCACCCTACATGCAGGAACTCATTGCTGTCCTGCCTGCTTCTTTGTCTTGGTTCCTGGCTCATGAGAAGCTTATGAAAGTCAGTCCCTTTTTTGCCCTCAGGATGCTCCTGGAGAAATGCACAGTCCCACCCCAACACTGATAATGTCACGTATTCCTATTAGCAGCCGTAACAGCGCCATCGTGTGGCGACAGCCTGCACAGTGTGCAAATCTGGCCGCCTTAAAAAAAACCGACAGCGTGCGGGCGGGATTTAATTGGCAGTGACCTGCGATGTTTCATAGTTTGCACATCAAGTGGAACTTTATGAATGCTTTCACGTCACACGCTTCCACCGTTGCACGCACTGTCTCCCCGACAGGGCTGCCTCCTGCCCCCAGCCGGTCTCAGGTGGCCCCTCCTCTGCTCTCAGGTGATGCTGGCGGACAGGAAGGGCACAGAAGAGCTCTACGCCATCAAAATCCTGAAGAAGGATGTGGTGATCCAGGACGACGACGTGGAGTGCACCATGGTGGAGAAGCGCGTGCTGGCCCTGCTGGACAAGCCCCCGTTCCTGACGCAGCTGCACTCCTGCTTCCAGACCGTGGTAAGGACCCAGCACACCGCGCACTCGGGCCGCCCTGAGCCACGCACTGTCCTACCCACGTTACTTTGCAGAGAAGGTTGGAGACCGCTCAGCCCTGAGCCTTCTCCGCCCGGCAGAGGCGACCGGGGACAGCCCCTCCGCCTGGTGCCGCGGTCAGTTCGGAGCCTCCCCTCCTGGTGGGGTGCCCTACTTAGAGAGTTGGCATTCGTTCCATTTAATTCAGCAAACGTTTGTATCAAAGGTTTTCTTCCTGCCAGGCAATGTGCTGGGACTTCGAGACGGAGCAACAATAAGATAACTCAGAGTGCTGGCTCGGTAGCAGGCCAGCTAGCCAGCTGCCCAGCGTTGCCTGGGGACTTTCGGAGGCTCGGTTTTGTAAAAGAGTGTGTTCCTCTTCAGTGCACACAGCAGGGGTGGGCAATCTGGCCTGTGCTGTTCAGCCTGTGAGCTCTAAGAAAGGTTTAAGAAGCAATAAGAATTCCATTTCGTGGCATGTGAAAGGTAGATGGAGTTCAGGTGTCAGCGCCATGAGAAGGTGTCTTGGTGCACAGCCAGGCCCAGACAGTCACCGTCGTCGGTGGCCGCCTTCCTGCTACGAAGGCAGGGTTGGGTAGTGGCAAGACACCCACACAACCTACAATATTGACTGTCTGGCCCTTTAAGGAGAAAGTTTGCTGAGCCCTGTCCTATGGTGGAACTAGGCAGAGGACAGAGAATATTCCGGAGCACTCATCAGCTAGTGGCGGGACCCGGGCCCTGGCGTGGTGCTTGCAGGTGGCCCGCAAGAAATAGGAACTCGGAGGTGGCACCCAGTGCGGCATCCCCACTGCTCAGCCGCTCTCCTCGCTAAGATAGGGCTCAATCATCGGTCACTGTAACGTTACTCTGTGGTGGTTACAATTCCCTCAGCCAGAAATTGACTTTCTGTTTTCTGTCTCCCTTTAAAAATCTGTTGGGAGGCGCCCCCTTAAAGCTCTTGGATTTTAAAATCTCACAATGGCAGTGCAGCCGCACAAGATCAGACGTGGGGTGCAGAGCCGGGTGCGGCCATCGTGTGCCCGCCTCGCACTAGGGCCCGGGCGGGCAGCTCCCCGCTCCCAGCAGCACCCAAGTAGCACTGAGGGGAGAGAGACAATGTGCGAGGAAGAGAGAGCCACGTCTTGAATCCCAGCCCAGATCCTGTAACCCTGGTTACGCTGATTAAGCTCCAGAACGCTACAAAGCAGAGAAATAAAGATGAAATTAAAGTTCATAACGGCAAGGCTGGAGAAGGAAGCTCCCAGAGCCGTATCCTGCCTGGTGGCAGCAGCTTCATCATTTCTCCTTCCCTGGGCAACACTTCAGTGTTTCATAACCTCTGAAATGGCGATGTTTTCTAGAAGGGAACAGAGGTCAGCTGTCAGCTGGGCATGCTGTCCCTGCGACCCCCACTCCGTCTCCCCTCTGTCCCAGCACACTGCCCTCAGACGTATGCACATTTATTTGGTTCTATGATGTGTGCCCTTCCTGGGGCCAGCGCTTAGCATACCAGTAAGAGAGGACATCAGAACCACACGGGCATATTATGGATGCCAAAGCGCTTTTGATTCTCCTCTCCATTGCAGTCCCCTCCCCCACAGTAAATGTGGTTGAGCATTTATAATGCATACGCCCAACCTGACTCACAGGGTTTGTGTTCAGAAGCACCCAGCTAAACATATGACTGCATTGCTCTCGCATGCCTCTTAGACAGTGCAAAGCAGAAACACTGGTTGAAACTAAATAATTGGCCCCTATGGATTCCTCAGTCGTCCCTAACTTAGGACAGTGTTCTGTGTGTGGGAGCAAAGGGTAGACCATTTGAGGCCATGACTGTCACAGGGAGCGTACATGACCAGAGGGGCCATGACATCCGAGTTAGGTACTGACCACCTCCCCAGGGCCCTCACGCAGTAGGTCCGTGGCTTACTCTTCACTTGGGAAGAGACGTGTCGAAGGGCGGCCCTGTGCGGACTGTCAGCGTGGCCCACGCTTCCCTAAGAGAAAGCCACGCCCGGTCTGGGAAGCGTGAGGGGCGCCCTCCCCGGCTCAGCTCACCTGTCGCACTTGGCCTTCAGGATCGGCTGTACTTCGTCATGGAATACGTCAACGGCGGGGACCTCATGTACCACATCCAGCAAGTAGGAAAATTTAAGGAGCCACAAGCAGTGTGAGTATTTGGTTTAAGTCCCTTAGTTGAGACACACAGCAGCCCCAGCTGGGAGCTCCTGGCTGGGTGAGATGCAGGTGGGCTCTGCCCAGTTCAGGGGAGGGAGGGCTGTCACCTCCAGGGGTTGGGGGGCAGGTTTATTGGCGGGGTCCATCTCCGTGTGTCCTAAGGAGAGGGTTACGTGCTTCTTGTAAGTCGGGATGCGGGCGCAGCCCTTGTTGGTTGGCTCAGCCCCTCTGCCCCTCAGTTACTGGACTCATGGTCATGCGCACCCACCACGCCCCAGGCAGCGGGACGGTGAAGGCATGAGCGGCTCCTGCCCTGGGAACTCACCCTCTGGCTGGAGTGGGGGGACTCACTCGACAGTTGTAACTCGTTGCCATAATGTTAAAGGTGGCCCAGGACACCATGCAAACCCCCAAAAAGCGGGGGGTGAGGGAAGAGCATCCTGGGGATTGCCCGTCTCAGAGGCTCAGGATGTGGAGGGGCAGCGGAGGGGGTACTCGGGGTGACACTCCCAGTGGGTGCCAGGCCGGAGAATGGGAAGGTTGGTGTGGCCAGGAGGAGGTGGAGATGGGAGGGCGGTGTGGCTGGAGAAATCTATGGAGAGCAGAGAACAAAGCAGAGGGACTCGTGTTTGAGAAGTCTCTGGAGGAAGAGAACCAGACGTGGTGACTGTGGGGGTGAGCAGAGAGAAGCCTCTTCGTATGATGCCCCATTTTAGGTGAGGGGGGGCAGCCAGCCAGGAGGAGGGGGTTGGGGGGAGAATCAGGAGCTCCGTTTGGAAGGTTTCATTGGGACGCGCCTTGGATGCCGGGATAGGCATCAGCCACGTGGGAGAGAGACCGGCTCCAGGGAAAGATGGAGAGTCTTCCGTCCAGAGGGCAGGCGTGGGTGCCTGAGAAGCCATCCCCCTTCTCGGGGCCAGGAAGTCCCAGGCAGCACTGGGGAGCAAAGCTGAACACACAGCGCTTCCTTCCCCTCCACGGGGACGCCGGTGGCATGTGTCCCGAGGGGTCCCGTCTGCACGTGTTCATGGGATTCTGGCTGACGTTCATGGGAGAGTTGAGTCGGAGACGCTGGCCTGTGTGCAGGGTCTGCCCCGGGGAAGGTGGCGCAGGCCGCGGGGGAAGTCCGCTAGCAAGCGTAGAAAACGTGAAGGCGGGTTTCATTCTCTTCCGTTTTCAGAAACGCCTGCCCTTATCCCCTCGCTCGTGTTGTCCGTCAGAAAGCCTTAGCATGCTCGGATTGTCGAGTGAAGCTGAGCTAAAGAGCATGGAGCCGAATAGCCACCCTGTGTTATAAAGTGACATAAAGGGCTAGTCCCCTTTCATTGTATTTGTGTTGCCAGGAAGGTTTTATTTTTTAAAAGATAGAAAAGCACGAAAAATATTGTCCAAGCCGCCTATAATCCATCTCTTATTTCTCTCCGATCTCTCCCCTCTCCCACCCGCGCCCCCCCCCATACACACACACACACACACACACACACACACACACACACACACCAGTGAGGGGTTTGGTCCTTGTGGTTGGGTTTTCTCGGCTCACGCAGACATCTGTGCTCACCTAGGCCTCCTGGGTTGATGTGCGCACAGGCAGTTCTGTGGCTCCTCAGACTTCAGAGCTTCCTGAATACAATACCAATTTAAAACATCTCTCAGCGTTTATCCTGCGTGTTAGACATGCACCTACAAACGATTCTTAAGTGACGGCAGCCGCTGCTTTCTATCATGAATTATTTAGAAGGGTAAACTCGGGCATGAGTCACGGCGTGTGCCCCACTTATCCCGGCGCTCAGGGTAGCGGTGGGGGTGAGGAATCCAGCTCAGGAGCTCACCGCACACTCCGCTTCGTCTTCCAGGAATAACCGTGTGTTTAACACTGATGTATTCTGTTCACGAGGAGGAACGTGGACATCGGCTCCGCCGCCGTCCCAATCGGCTCTGGCAGAGAGCAGTCTAACAGCCACTCATTAAAAAAAATATATTGATTGGTTTCAGAGAAAGGAAGGGAGAGGGAAAGAGAGAACCATCAATGATGAGAGAGAATCATGGGTCAGCTGCCTCCTGCACGCCCCCTACTGGGGATTGAGCCCACAACCCAGGCATGTGCCCTGAATGGAATCGAAACCCTGACCTCCTGGTTCCTGGGTTGCCACTCAACCACTAAGTCATACCAGCCGGACTAGCAGCCACTCTTTAAGAGATTGTATTAGGGCCCAGCCGGTGTGGCTCAGTGGTTGAGTGTCAACCCAGGAACGGGGAGGTCAGGGTTCGATTCCCGGGCAGGGTACATGCCCGGTTGCTAGCTCAATCTTCAGAGTAGGGTGTGCAGGAAGCAGCCGATCCATGATTCTCTCTCATCATTGATGTTTCTCTCTCTCTCTCTCCCTCTCTGAAATAAATAAAAAATATATTTAAAAAAAATTTTTTGAACAAAGATTGTATTAGGAAATTCTCTTATAAGTTACCTGTCCACCTGCCCCAGATGAGAAGTGCTTGTTTCTGGGCAGGAGCTAAATCCATCTCGTTGGTTTTATTAGCTGTGTCATCTGTAGGGGCAGTTGGAGCGATGAACGGCAGAGGGAAGGGGGCGGGGGGGGCTGGAAGAGCAGGCGGGAGGCGACGCTAATCTCTGACCATCTCACTTCCCCGGCACCTGGACTGGGTGGGACAGGGACCAGGTCCCCAGGAGTCCAGACGAGCCTGACCAGCTTTTTCTCTTGCAGATTCTATGCAGCAGAGATTTCCATTGGACTGTTCTTCCTTCATAAACGAGGAATCATTTATAGGTGCGTGGCGAAACTCCCCCACCCTCCGTGCAGTTGAGCATTTGGCTGGACCCCTGGGTCTCTGTGGGCGTGTAATTCTGGGATGGGGACTTTGTGGAGTCCATGACACACCACCCCCCCCCAGGCAACAGACCCCTGCTGGGACCCTCCAGGTGATCGGAACCACCTTCTGATCTCAGGACCTCACATATTTGTCTCCTTTCTGCTTCCAACAAGAAAACATGCTTTTCTTTCCACGGACCGCTCCCGCCTCTGCCTTGGATGCGGGAGGGAGGTCAGAGGGCGATGGAAACAGGATTTCTGTGAGACGCTCAGCTGGATGAGGACATGGGGAAGTGGGAGAGAGGCCAGGGAAATGCTCCTGAGTTAAATCCTTCTGGTTGTCAGCTGTCGCGAAGGTCTGGTGCCAAAGGGAGAAGAATGTCTTCCAGCATTGAGTGGAGAGAGATGGAAAGGGCCTGTGGTCCAAGGCAGGAGAGGGAACACGTGTGGAACCCATGGGGTGGTGCTGTACCTGTGGTCTGCACACCTGGTTTTGGGTCAGACCCCTCTGCGTGGGATGCAACTAAATTGGACGACTGGCCTGTCCCAGATCTGCTAACTCGGAATCTCTGGTGATTCCCTCGTGCAGCCAATGGTTGGGGACTTACTAGTTCGGCGATTTAGTCGTTCATTCAACACCCATCCATTAAGAACTTGCTGTGTCCTGGGCACTGTATGTATTAGGCTCTGGGGATAAAAAAAAATAGTAATTTCTGGTCCCGACTCCCCTGGTACTTACAGTTCATGTGCCATTGAGGTGGCAGCTCGTCAGATATGCGCCTCAGTAGCTGCAGAGCGAACCGTGCTCCGCACGCCGCCATGGGCAGGGCGCTGACGCTGTGCCCTTCCCCGCAGGGACCTGAAGTTAGACAACGTCATGCTGGACTCGGAGGGGCACATCAAGATCGCCGACTTCGGGATGTGCAAGGAGCACATGATGGACGGCGTCACGACCAGAACCTTCTGTGGGACCCCAGATTATATCGCCCCGGAGGTAGGGACCCCCATTCTCCTGTTTCCTAGACCAGCGCCTTCACACTGCAGCCACTGCTCCCTGCTGGGGTGCAGAGCCGTCCTTGAGTCACTGTGTGGGCCTGTGACGGCAGAACGCACTACACAGCAGAACAGGAAGTAGAGACACGCACACTCGTGCCACCTAGTCGGTGCACGCCTCGTTTTTGGATCTTTGCTCTCCTATGTGCGCGGGTAAGCCAGTTGCACAGTAAAACGTACTTCGTGGTCACGGTCCAAACAACTTAAGAAGCTGGGCAGGGAAGGAGGGCTCTGGCTTGTCAGGATGTTCTTCGTGGGAAAACTAGGTCAGAAGGTGGTTCCGGCCCTGGCTTTTTCGCGAAATCGGAGTGATTAGTGCTTAAAGGGCCCGTGGGCACTGACCATGTGTTTATTCTGGGACGGACGCACCGTGTGGCTCTGAGGTTTGTGTGCTGACAGCCGAGGCCGCGCTGCTCTTCTTCGTGATGCTGCCTGTGGAGTGCTTTCCTTCCTGGGTTGTACCCAGGCCGTGCAGGCAGCTCTGCCCACACACAGCCCGCGGGTGGACCGTCGCTTCCCGGCGAGCTCCCGCAGCTGCAAGGGGGCGGTGCAGAGTCAGGCCGGCCCTCGGCTTTCCATGGCAGCTGGTGACGGCTTTGTGGTATTTAGTCAACATAGCGTCCCCGGTATTTCTCTCGGAGGCAGTCGGGACAGTGGGAGGGACATGAGCGTAGAAGTCAGACCCCGGTGAGCTTCCGTCCTGACTCTTATGTACAGGCTGTGGGACCTCGGGCCAGCTCCTTGCCCTCTCGGAGCCCGTTTCCGCAGGGCGAGCTGGGAGAAGGATAAGCTCCGTGCAGCATTGCTGTCAGGACTCCAGTGCCTAACACGATGCTTGGCACCTAGTCAACCCCCAGGAGTGGCCATTATTCCGGAAGGGAAACATGCATGTTCCTTTGTTAAGGGCTTCTTGTTGGTTATATTCCTAGAGCATGTGGAAACAGAGTTAGACTATATTTTTAGAAACTTAAACTCTGAATTACATGGGCAAAGGCATTATGTTATCTTGATGAGTAATTTATTGGGATTTTTCTCCCAAAAGAGCTCACATATTAGTATCCCCAGGCATAACATGAGCTTTAATAGCCCTATTTTCAAACATGAATAGCAAGATCTTACAGTAGAAATACCCCCCACCCCACCCCCGGGCCATGTCATGCTAGGAACCTGGGAACAAGCTTTCAGACGGAGTGATCCTGAGGACACCTGGCAGAGAGAGGGATGCTGGGAACACGCCCTCAGAGAAAGGGATGCTGGGAACACGCCCTAGAGAGAGAGGGATGCTGAGAACACGCCCTCAGAGAGAGGGATGCTGGGAACATGCCCTAGGGCAGTGATGGCAAACCTTTTGAGCTCGGCATGTCAGCATTTTGAAAAACCCTAACTTAACTCTGGTGCCGTGTCACATATAGAAATTTTTTGATATTTGCCACCATAGTAAAACAAAGATTTATATTTTTGATATTTATTTGATATATTTAAATGCCATTTAACAAAGAAACATCAACCAAAAAAATGAGTTCACGTGTCACCTCTGACACACGTGTCATAGGTTCGCCATCACTGGTCTAGAGAGAGAGGGATGCTGGGAACACGCCCTAGAGAGAGAAGGATGCTGGGAACATGCCCTCAGAGAGAGGGATGCTGGGAATACGTCCTCAGAGGGGGATGCTCAGAAAACCAACTTTGGGCCTCGTAATACCCGGAAGATAGCATGGGCTGGCCCAAGTAGCCTCCGTTTCCACAAGCCTCATTCCTCTCCTTATACTCACTGCACAAGCAAGAACAAAGAGAGCAGCCCGCTGTTCATCAAGTGTCTACTACATGTCAGACACCTTACACACCTTCCCTCCGGTCCCATACCCAGCCCTGTAAGGGACGTAACATCAGGCCCCGGTTGCAGGGCAGGCGCCTGCAGGGTCAGGAATGGTCTGAGGCCTCCTTACTAAGAGATGCTGGAGTCAGGCGTCCACCCCTGGACCGCCTCCAGACCTGTGCACGCCCACCACACTAAATGCTGCTCACACCACAGGGAGTCACGTGTTCAGAGAGCACTGCGCATGCTTTCCTGGGCAAGCGGTGCCACCAGGTGCAGGGCGATATCAGACGAGGGCCCTGACCTCAGGGTGCTTACAGCTTAGGGGAGGGGAGCCCCGTGCAGATGAGCAGGAACCGAGATGGGTTTAGGTTCCAGTCAGCCTTCATTGAGAACGGAGCGGTGCTGCTCTGGGAGCTCAGTCAATAGTGGCTGGAGGTTGTTTCCCCTTCGGCCAGCGTTCTCCTCCGAAGGGCCCCCAGGGGTCATTGTGGGGTGGAGAAAGACCATCTAGGGTCGAGGTTTCTGAATTCTCCTGTCCTCTGTGTAAATCGTCCTGTCAGGTGGAGGCAAAATAATTATCTTAGATGGCATTTCCCTTAATAGGCAAAGCGGGGGCTTAAATAGTTATGGCTGTTTGTTCAGAAACCTTGAAATGGATTAGTACCATAGCATCTCCTCAACCGGGGAGAGGAGCTACGGCGGAAAAGGTCATTGACAGGTGTGATTTTGGAGTTGAGATGGTCGCCCGCGTAAGGGGCATTAATCAGAAAGTAATTCCTGGCCATGCCCATGTGTTCAGTGGTTAGAGCACCAGCAGCACACTGAAGGGTCTCGGGTCCAGTTTCTGGGCAAGGGCGACTACCTGGGTTTCAGGTTCTAGCCCCGGCCCTTATCAGGGTGCATCGGGAGGCAACAGATCTATGTCTCTCTCTCTCTCTCTCTCTCTCTCTCTCTGTCTCTCTCTCTCCTCCCTCCCTTCCACTGTAAAAATCAATGGAAAAAATAACCTCAGGTGAAGAATAACAATAAAAACCCAAGTGATTCCAACTTGAAGGCTACCCTTTGCTTTGACCTGGAAAGAATTCTCTGGGTCAGTGAGAGTCCTTGACAAGGCCACACAGACACTCTATCTGGACTTCATCCCCCACCAGAAAGTCAGTGATGTGGGTGTCTGAGAGCCAGCTGCAAATCAGCCGTCTCCCAGCCACGGACCAGACTCTGGTTCCTCGCCTCGCCCTTTTCTGGAAGAGAGAGAAGCAGCAGGAAGAGCATGTGCCTCCGGCTGGTGGACCTCTGCGTCCCTCCCGTGGGATGGGAGCGAGGCTTTCTGAAAATGCGCCGCGTGGAATGCTCCCTTGCAGCCTGTGGAGGGGGCGTTAGACCACACACGAAGGATGTAAGCTGCGATGCAGTGACTGTCTTCTGCCGTGTCACATTTCCTGCATGTGCAGGCGTTAAGTGACCTGCCCGAGGTCACACAGCTGGTAACATGCAAAGGTGGGATTAGGGCCCAAGACAGTCTGGCTCCAGAGCCCATGTATGGAGTCTTTCCAGATGTTTGCCCCATCTCCAGAAGTAGGAGAAAACTCCCAGAGTAACAGTGCGCTCAGATGTGATAGCCCATCTTTTCTTTGACATCCTTTAGGCCACGTTGCACATGTGGCCAAGTTCCAGATGTGACCCAAGTTGCACATTCCTCCACCTGAACGGCAGTCAGAGCCCTGAGTCAGGGGCGCCCCCGGCACCTGTAATGCGGTCAGTGACTTGGGATCTCACTCCAGCTGTTAAGACCAAGCAGGTCCCTCAGAAGCCAAGGGTGAACCAGCAACACTAAGTCCCTCTCCCTCACGTGCATCCATTAATCGGGTGTTTAGCAAGTGCCTACTAAGTGCCTGGGCACGCTGGGCAGGAAAGGAGAGCCCAGAAGGGACCTGGGAGGAGGCTGGGGCTGGGGCAGTTAGAAATACTGTCCGGGTTTAGAGAGACGTGGGTTTAGAGACGTGGCGAGACAGTATTCCCCTTGCCAGGAACAGGTGGCACCTCCAACACGGCTGAAATGGCCAGGAGAAGTCTGCGGGCACCTTGGCCACCCGTGGCCGGCCAGCCATGAGCAGAGGTGTAAACCCCTGGGAGTGTGGGGGCTGGATGAGTTTAGAGCTGACGACCTGTCCTTCCAGCCCAGCCTTGCCCGTGACAGCTGCAGGAGTCTGCATCTTTATGTCACATCTGCCTAATGGTTCAAGTTGACTCTGGTATCTATTAAGAGAAAGGCCTCCAGGTAAGATTCAGCCAATGGACCATCAGCTGTGACCTCTCTTCTGGAGGGTCAAGGGTCCCATCTGGAAGAGCCACAAATTAGGGACGGAAGGGAAAGAAAAGACCAAGAGGTGTACACAGAGGCAGAGAACCAGGAGGCTGTAGCGTCCACCTGGGATGTCCTGACCTTAGGTGTCCGCGTGGCTCCCTCCCTCACCTCCTTCCAGCCTCAGCTCAGATGTCCCCTCGGGGAGGCCACGATCCGGAGCCCCGCCCTGCAGGCAGATGCCTTTGGGACTGCTGGATGCGGCATGCTGCCTGCCAAGGTGCGGCTGTGGCACAGGAGACCAGGAGCAGAGCTGCAGGCTCGGAAGCTGCTGTTGGAAGGGTGGTTCACAAGGCTGCCAGGGGCTGAGGCAGATGGCAGGGGACGGAGTGCAGAGGACAGCTGGGGAACCTGAGTGCCCGAAGGTTGGCGGGACATCAGCCCGGGTCCCCCAGACAGGCAAGGTGCCCCCAGGGTTGGCATCCCGAGACCTTTCCTGGCCGTGGGGGAAAGGGTTGTAGAGAGGGACAGAGGATAAAAGGAGTAAAAGTTAAATGAGAAAGAGACTCAGGCGGTGCCCGCAGCCAGGCAGCCAGGCAGTAAATTACTTGGCAGACGGAGAAGAGCAGGGAAATGAGGTGGAGAGAGGCCAGGCGGCTCCGGCCACCCTGGGATCCGCGCCTCTGAATCACGGCCCCACACGCCCCACATACCCGCGAGGGTGCGAGCCAAGAAAGCACTGATTGAAGAAAGAGGATGATAAACCGAAGGGCACCTCTCTTTTTGTCAAAGGCCAGTTTCCTCCATGGAGGTCACAAGCCAGTGACTCCACTTCACAAGAGAAATGAAGCGGTGCTCACCCGCCCAGAAATATTTAAAGGGCCAAGGCCAGGCTTTTCCTTGGGTTCCCCCTTAAATTGTGTAACTCTCCCCAGGTCTTTTCAAGGAATTGTGCCGAGTGCATTAGCTCGTATACTCAGTTGTCTGCTCGCAGCTCTTTAACTGCCTCCCAGCTGGGCCTCATCTGGGCACCTCCAAACCCCAAACAAAGAAGAGGAATCTGCAAATCTCACTGTAGCTCCTGCTGGGTAGCCTCAGGCAGAGGCTAAATTAGCACCTCCTTAGAGATACAAGAGCCAGTGTACCCAGTGGTCACAGTGGGACCATCCAGATTACAACTCCTCAGATTCATAAGGGACACACTCAGGGGGCAGACTCATTGAGCACCAAAGCCCCACTGAAGCAAGTCTTGCCCCATAAGGGTGTCTCCAGCACAGAAGTTCTCCCACCATAGACACAGCTGATTCTCACAGCCAATTGGCCTGGAGGTCAATTC
>NW_005354174.1:6186332-6190287 GCF_000412655.1 Myotis brandtii | reverse complement strand
GAGAACCGGGTGGAGGGGAGCTATGGGGGGAAAAAAGAGGAACAACTGTAATAATCTGAACAATAAAGATTTAATTTTAAAAAAGAAGAAGAAAAAAAAAAGCTTCTGCAGTCGAACCGGTGTGGCTCAGTGGTTGAGCATCAACCTATGAACCAGGACATCATGGTTGGATTCCTAGTCAGGACATATGCCCAGGTTTGGGGCTCAATCCCCAGTGTGGGGCGTGCAGGAGGCAACCAATCAATGATTCTCTCTCATCATTGATGTTTCTATCTCTCTCTCCCTCTCCCTTCCTCTCTGAAATTAATAAAAATATATTTTAAAAAAACAGAAAGCTTTCACAGCCCCATCCTGGCTGGGAGGCCTTCCAGTGTGTAGCCCGGCCGAGGGGGGAAGGGTGGACGGCCTTAGAGCGCCGTCTTCCTGCCGCTGTGGGCCTTGGGCCGGGCAAGAGACTTGAGGCTGCCCCCGGCCCCTTGCATTCCTGGTCCTGCGCCCAGGCAGGGAGAAAGCTCCTGCATAGCTCAGTTTTATAAGACAGGCAGCCATTTATAACATCCGACACACCCCCAAGCCGTGGGCTCATGTTAGTATAACCATAATGATCATGATGACAGAGAGCAGTGCACTGAAGGCCCGCGGCCCTGCTGGGTCTGTGCTGGCAGCTGACGTTCAGCCTCCCACGGGCTGCAGGAAGTCTGCCGCCCGAGCCCCTCGCCAAGCCAGCCTCTCCTCCCGTGAGGTCCTCTGCTGTGAGAAGCCAAATTGCCATGGCAGCCCCTTGCCTGGGGTTTCAGGACGTCAGGCAGCTCCCCACCCCCACGCCGGGCTTGGCTGGAAACCTCCATTGGCCCACAAGTGCCAGAGACACCTGCCCCAATGGGGGCAGATGAGCCCGAGGCCGGCTCCTCCCACAGTCGCTGGTTAGAGTGTCATCCTGTACACCAAAATATTTCGGTTCAATTCCCAGTCAGGGCACATACCGAGGTTGTGGGAGGCAACCAATTGATATTTCTCTCACACATCAATATTTCTCTCTCTCTCCCTCTCTCCCTCCCTCTCTACTTCCCTTCTTCCCTCCTTCTCTTTTCTCTAAAACCAATAAACATATCCTCAGGTGAAGGTGAAAAAAAAAAACACTACTAGTAAAACACCGATTGTTAAAAATAGATCACAGGGACTGCTTTTAATATAGTTATAAGAACAGATTTCACTCATGTACTTTTCAAATATAGATACTAAAGTGAAATAATGATTTCAAATCTCTTTAATCCTCAAAGCCCTTTGATGAATATTTTGTTAATCCCAGTAGGAGTGACTACATATCTTTGAAAGGCACAAATCGTATTTTTAAGACAAATTTGTCGCTATTCTGAGCACCACCTCTTAACTGATGGGCTTCAGGCAAGTCTCCCAAACGCTTACCCCTCGGTTTTCTCACCTGTAAAATGGAAACAACGGTCATTGCTGTCTCATCGGGTTATACAAAACGCGTGGAGAGCATCGGGCGGGTGGTAAGTGCTCGGCGGGCGCACTTTCATTCTCCCAAAGGCAGTTTCTGTGCTTCTACTTGGCCAGGACGGGCGGTGGTCCAGGGGTTTCCTGTCAGGGCCCTGGAGGGACATCATTTCGGGTCACTAGGTAATGACTAGAGACTCATTTTGGCCGGGTTTTCTAGTGCTTCGTGTGTGTGTTTTCCAAGTTTTCAGAAAAGAACAAATGCCGTTTTAAAAAGCAGTGACGGCCTCCTTGTGGGCCCCTTTGTGTGTCGTTTTCTTGTCGAGGAATGAGCCACAGAGACACCCAGTCCAAACCCGACCCTCTTGTCGTCGCCTGCACTGAAGTGAGCCACAGGCTGTGCCTCGCATCCCACCGGGGGAAATGGCAGCGCTGCCTTAAAGCAACAGGGATGGGCAGACAGGCAGGGAGTGTGGGCCAATAAAAAAATACGTGGGCCCAGTAGGCGTGACTCAGTGGTTGAGCATCAACCTGTGAACCAGGAGGTCACGGTTCAATTCCTGGTCAGGGCACATGCCAGCGTTTTGGGCTCGATCCCCAGTAGGGGGCGTGCAGGAGGCAGCCAATCAATGATTCCTCTCATCAGTTTTATAAGACAGGCAGCCATTTATAACATCCGACACACCCCCAAGCCGTGGGCTCATGTTAGTATAACCATAATGATCATGATGACAGAGAGCAGTGCACTGAAGGCCCGCGGCCCTGCTGGGTCTGTGCTGGCAGCTGACGTTCAGCCTCCCACGTGCTGCAGGAAGTCTGCCGCCCGAGCCCCTGTTTCTGTCTCTCTCTTCCTCTCCATTCCTCTCTGAAATCAATAAAAATATATTTTTAAAAAATACCTTGAGCCCTAGCTGGTTTGGTTCAGTGGATAGAGTGTTGGCCTGCGAACTGGAGGATCCAGGTTCAATTCTGGTCAAGGGCACGTGCCCGGGTTGCATACTTGATCCCTAGTAGGGGGTGTGCAGGGGGCAGCCAATCAATGATTCTCTCTCATCTTCGATGTTTCTATCTCTCTCCCTCTCCCTTCCTCTCTGAAATCTATAAAAATATGTTTAAAAATGCCCTGGAACATTTCTAAGTCAAATTCGTATGCAAAGTGGCAGGACGGTCCTGCCGAGTACCTGTTGGTATGTCTTCACCTGGAATCCTGGGGCGTGATCCTGGGCCTGGGGATTGTGTGTTAGGTGCGCAGCCTGCCTGCGAGGCAGTAAAGCCAGTGTTTTAACAAGCCGGCTAACCGAAAAGGACACTCTAAGCACCATACCATTCATCCTGCCTAACAATATCAACAGTAACCCCTTAAGATCACCTGATATCAAGACCACATTTAAATGTTCCCACTTTCTTTTTTACAGTTGGTTGGTTAGAACCAAGATCGGACAAGGTCCGAATATTACATTTTATGTCTCTTTTAACCCATTTTGAAACGTCAGTCATTCAGCAGATATCATGGTACCTCTGTGAGCAACACAGGAAAACTAGAAATTTTACTTTAGTCATTCCTCCTCCTCTTTTTCTTTTTTATGATGATGATCATCATCATCTTTATTTTAATGAAATTCTGTTACTTCATTTGGTTATCTTATTTATGAGACTCAAGCTTTGAATGACCTCTGCTTTTTCCAAAAATTAAATCCACCTCAGTGCCCAGATATTTTCCTCCAATGAGGATAATTAAATCGACCTCAGACAGCACTGTGGCGTCTTGGGGGGGTGGATTCAGAAGACGAGTTCCAAATAGGTTTGAGACGGTGAATCGTGGGGTGACAGTTCTTGGCATGCCCAATTTGAGGGGAGTTCTTCCCTTGGTATAGAAATCAAAGACAAAGCATCACCCCCTCATTTGCAAACCATGTGAATGCCAACATGCCTGACTTACCTGTCGGAACGCAGGCTTTTTGATTTGCCACTGAATGTAATTGATGTGTTTGTTTTCCCACAGATAATCGCTTATCAGCCGTACGGGAAGTCCGTGGACTGGTGGGCCTATGGCGTCCTGTTATATGAAATGCTGGCTGGGCAGGTAACGTTTCCCTGTGTTTTCTTGCTTATTTATCGCCATCCAATGTGAACACTTCTGCTCCGCGGGGGCCGAGAGAGCAGGACCCGGCAGTGTGGCAGGACAGGGCTGGGCTGGCTCCCCGACCCGGGTGAAAGGTGGAGAAGCGCCCCTTGAGAGTGGATTGTATACAGTCTGTACAGAAATTCTCTTCCGATCACAAAACCTGAATTGAAAGCTACATCCTGGAGAATAGGCAGGCGGCTGTCACCTTACACACAAAAGCCCCCTGCCTATTGGCGACAACATGGCCTCTGTGAGTTTTCTTTCTTTTTTTTTTTAATATTTGTATTGATTTCAGAGAGGAAGGGAGAGGGAGAGAGAGATAGAAACATCAATGATGAGAGAGAATCATTGATTGGCTGCCTCCTGCATGCC
>NW_005354174.1:6177314-6185455 GCF_000412655.1 Myotis brandtii | reverse complement strand
CTTCCGTCCCTTGGCTCCACCTTTTAGGGCCTTGAATTCCTCCACTGACTCCTCATTATTCAACCGGCCAATGAGGAAGGGGCAGGAGGACAGAGGCAGGAACATCTAGGGGCCCCTGCACCCCACGGGCCACACAGCCCCGCTGAGATGCAGGGCTGAGAGGGGCATGTACCTGTGAGCCCGGCAAGGAGAAGGAGGTTCGGGGAGCAGCTACCAGGTCTCTGCCATTATACCTAAGAACCGTTCTGTGGAGGCGGCTTTTATAGTTGCCAGCACTCAAGTACTGGTGACAAGGAGTTGAACCCTCCGTCACTAAGAGCCCGAGGTAAGAGAATGGAAAGAAATGCTTGTGTTGAGCAGCAGAGCTACCCCCGAAGAAATCTTTGTTTCGAGGGGGACGGGGGAGGGAGTCAACCCTTTCTGACAAGTTACATCCATGGACTTGGTCGTTTATTCATTCAACACATACTTATTGAACGCACGCTTACTATGGTAATAGCCATGGACAAATGTGACCTATACCTTCATCAAGATTACAGTATAAAGAAAGAGAGACAGTAGACATGTTAAAAAAAAAAAAGGACTATATAATAGTTGAAAAGCTAAGAAGAAAAGTAACAAAGCAGGACAAGAACATAGTGTTGGGGCAGGATTGACATTTTAGCTAGTGTGGCCGAGGAGGGCCTTGTGTACAAATAAAGTTAAGACGAGAAGGAAATGAGGAATGTCTGTCTGTGTGCATCTCTGGGGGAAAGCACTCCAGGCAGAGGGACTGGAATGGCAAGTGCAAAGGCCCTGGGGTGGGATTATGTTGCCGTGTTTATTAAGCCAAGGAAGGGAAGCGCCAGTGTGGTTGGAGCAGAGTCGGGAGGCTGGAGAGGGAGTAGGAGAGGAGGCCTGCGGTCAGAGAGGAGGGGAGCACCAGGCCATGTGTGCAGGGAGGCCCCTGCAGACCACTGGCTTAGACTCGGGGTGGGAGGCCACTGGTGATCGGTCCTTTATGTCTCTCTCATTGCATCTTGCACGTCTTAATACTAGTCTTTTGGATATTAAATGATAGAAGGTACCAGCCTTCACATGGTCATTATTTCTCAGGGATGGTAAGACTTGATTGACATTTTAAAAAGCTGTCTGTGTATTATTTAGGTTTTCATCCCCAGTACAATGTTGGTTTCAGGCCCAATACTTCCATTTGTAAACACAGAAAAGCAGGTTATGCAGAACAACTGTCAGGAAGACAACAGCTGGCAGAACCCACGTCTCCTGCTCCTCAAGTTAACTTCCCCCTTTAGGAGTTTGACCGTGAAACTGGGCTGAATTCTTGGCCCCTGAGAGCCGGGCTGCTCCTGAAAGCACAAGGGCCTGAGTTCCCCTCCTGGGTCCCAGTCGAACGTTCTGACCCTCAGCCCAGCACACAAGCCTGCTTTCATGAAGAGGCCCGTCTGCATATGCCAGCAAAGGAAACTGTAGGGTGCAAATGGGCTCTGGTCCAGGGCCCGTTACATGACATGAACGGAGTTGTCTCCTTATTGGCTGTCTTCCTTCCCCTCCAGGCCTCCTGGGTCTTCACTCTGCAGGGAGAGCTGAGAAATGCTGGCTCCCCCAGGGAGGTCCCCTCTGGGGTACATTGTGAGGTCCTGCCTCACCTGCAGACTGGTCCTTCCTCATCCCCCAGAGAGCACAGGGTCCTCCCACTCCCAGCGGCTCCATAGACATTCTGACCCATTTTCATGGTTTTCCATCCCGTCTCTCAGTCAACCTGCCTTGGATGGTCTCTGGAAGTTTCCATAATCTCCGTTGAAAACGGTGACACTCTAAATATGGCACCGCAAGGCAGCCCACATTCAGGCACAATGGCAGACACCGCCGCTATCCCTCTAAGCCAGGGGTGGGACCCTTTTATCTGCCAAGGGCCATTTGGATGTTTATAACATCATTCTCGGGCCATACAAAAGGATCCATTTAAAAATCAGCCTGCTGTATTTGGTCAGACATTAATTAACTCACCTTAATGCCTTGGCAGGGCCAGACCAAATGATTTCGCATGCCTTATATGGCCCGAGGACCAGACATTCCCCACCACTGACCTAGACCTTCACCGCTCCTGCCACAAACACGGTGTTTTCATTCCAGAGCGCCCCCCCCCACCACCACCACCACCACTTCTTAGTTTTCCTCTCTGACTCGATGCAAATTTCAACATATTCCTGGGCTGTGACTCAGCCCAAAGGATAATAAAGGCTCCACGTGTATTGCCCACACCCACCCCCCCAAAGCTGCTGGAACTCGGAGACCCAGCCGAGGGAATACACACTGTTACTGAAAAGTAAGACTAATTATAAAGTTGCTGGTGGGGTTGTGGCCTAAATTTGTCCTCTGTAATCAAGAGAGCTGACGATGAGCAGAAAAATCTTTCCTTGCAGTTCCCTTCTCATTTGCTTTATTTATGGTCAGCAGCCTGGGGGGCCGTTCAGCATACGCAGCGGAGTCTGCCTGCGGTTCCCAGATTGCCTGACAAATACGATTACTTGCAGGCCTAACTGGTGTTTCCCTGGCGCTCTCGTGAGCACAGCGAGGGCGCTCGGGTGTTCCTCCTCCAGGGCCCGCCCTCCTGCTCTGCCCTCTGCCAGGACCCTCCATGCCTCGCCTTCATCCCTGGCCAATCCATGCTCGGTGCTTTATCCCAGGACACCACCTGATTGTCCTTGAGTTCTCCCCCACCCTGGTCACCAGTGACCACTTCCTGGTGAGGGATTTCGGAATCATTTTGGAAAGAGGGATCCATCATCCCTCGTTTGTGTGTTTAACATTCACAAATTACATATTGCCAAGGAAGGCACCCCCAAGCCAGGACATTAGCTCAGCCAGAAACACCGAGTCCAGATCTGTAGAAATTTAAGAAACAATCATGGGAATGCGGGGGAGAGGGGAACGAAGCAATACCCAAGTGGTCATGTCCTAAGTCCCTAGGCCACGCATTGCCCCCCGGTGTCCCCAGGCTCCGTGGCTGGCGTGTCTGGGAAGGAAAATGAATAATTATAACTTTTCAGCATTGCCCCGCCTTCAACGCCTGAGAGCAAATTAGCATATGTGGCCCTCACTCGGAGGTTACAGAGCATTGGCCCTGGACCAAAGGGTCGCGGGTTCGATTCCTAGTCAAGGGCACGTATATAACTTTTCAGCATTGCCCCGCCTTCAACGCCTGAGAACAAATTAGCATATGTGGCCCTCACTCGGAGGGCACAGAGCATCGGCCCTGGACCAAAGGGTCTTGGGTTCGATTCCTAGTCAAGGGCACGTAATCTCTTTGGAGGAAGTTTCTCTTGGGCCTGTGGCCCGGCTCATCTGTGGCTCAGCCCTGCCACGTTCCAGCGCTGGTGCTGACGTCCCCAAGGAGGCTGGTTGAATCCCTGCTGTCTGTCGCTGTCCAGCCAGGTACCAGCGGCCACCTCTGGCCAGCGTCACGGGCGGGGCCTATGCAGTCACATGGGCCCAAGCTCAGAAGACACCTGCATAGCTGGGCTGGTGCTCTGCTGTCGCCACCTTGACGTTCTAACAATTACCTCACGAGGCCCCCATCTTCCCTCGGCTCTGAGACCCACAGTGACGTAGCTCGTCCTGGCCAGCGGCCCTGAGGGGCCACAGTGTGAGTTGTCGATTGGTTATCCAGAGCAGAGCCTGTGCCCTGCTCACCTCCAGGGCACTGGGACATTGCAGGGTACCCACACATAGCGAATTCGAGGAAGTGGGACCCCTGCAGGTGTGCAAGCCACAGCCCCCACAGAAACCACACCATGTTTGTTTTAGTTATGAAGATCTCCTAGGCCCGTGGTCGGCAAACTGCGGCTCTTGAGCCACATGCAACTCTTTGGCCCCTTGAGTGTGGCTCTTCCACAAAATACCACCTGCGGGCGTGCACGTACAGTGCGATTGAAACTTTGTGGCCTATGCGCAGAAGTCGGTATTTTGTGGAAGAGCCACACTCAAGGGGTCAAAGAGCCGCATGTGGCTTGCAAGCCGCAGTTTTCCAACCACTGTCCTAAGCCAAAGCTCGGGCACATGTAGAGGTCGATTTTTAGGGAAGAGGCGGTGTTCTGTGGGTGTCATGTAACAGGCAGTCGGGAGAAGTAGGCTGCGTGATATCGGGCCGAGAAGACTGTGGGATGGGCTGTGGGACTGGCCTCCACTGTCCCTCTTGCAGGTGCAGCCACACCCTCACGCCCACCGCCCTGCCCTGCTCTGTCGATAGAAGTAGCACCTCCCCCTGCTGGCCCCGGCCACCATCTGCTGCCTGCACTGCCCAGTGGGGTGGCTGCCTCCAACGGGTTTGCCAGGTGGGCATCCCAGGGCCATGTGACTTCTGCCCACGGAACCCCACATGGGGCAGGCTGCCCCTGCGCTGCTCTGAGTCACTCACAGGCGGGCTAATGGCAGCTCTCCTCACCCACCTGCACGCTTCCCCCAAGTTAGACGTTCGTAACACCGGGCACTTTCAACTGGAAAACGGGCCTATTTATTTCTATTTTTAGACACACACACCAAAAAAGCATGAGTGGCATCAGTCACCCCATACCTGGTCCGAAAGTGGGGTCCTTTATAGGCTCAGCATCTTCCCTCTGTCGGTGTGGCTCCCGTGTGCCGGCCTTGCTTCCAGCTCCTGTTCAGGGCAGGGCTTGGGGCTGAGGAGGAAGGTGGGGGCCAGATGAACAGCTCGGGATGGTTTGTGAGTGGTGGTTAGGGGAGCGCTCTGCTTAGTTCAGCTACTCTCTTACTCGGGAGAAGATGTTTGATGAGAAGGGACCGCACGGTTGTTTTTGGTCCATGGTATCGTTTAAATTTAAGCCAGACTTTGTCATTATCTGAGCCCTAACCCTGTCAGCCAAAGTGACTGGAGTCCTCCCTATAACGAGAAGGAACATAAAGATGAAACATAGGACTCTGCACGAGGGCCAACCTGGTCTGCCTTTTGCGTGCTGAGCTCATGGCTAAGTTAAAGGGGACGGTAAGCAGGTTCCCCTAAGCCCCCTCATGCTGTGGGTTGCCCAGAGGGCAGGTGATTTGCTGACCTCAGGACTGAAGACATGCTGGAGGCATCCTGGGCTCCCCAGCAGCCCCCAACGACAGCTCGTCTACCTGAATCACAATACCAGTGCCGCTAAGCACCCTTCACTGGGCTCTTACTGGATACAAGACACAATATCAGGCACTTTACAGACTCACCAGGGAACCCATTTTGCAGATTGGAAAACCGTGTCTTAAGGAGGCAAGTCACTTGTCTCTGGACAACCAGCTAGGAGGAGGTGGAGCTGGAATTCTGGTTTACGTCTGCCTGGCTTTAAATCCGGGGCCTCCCGCAGAGCCACATGCCTCCCTCTCTCCACAGGAAGCTGCAACCCCCCGCCCCCGAAAAAGATGGGAGGTATCGGGTGGAAGCTGAGCTCCTGTCACCACCACCACACGGGGGGCAGCTCTGTGTTGGGTCAGAGGGACCCTGATGTGTATTCTGGACCCAAGGAAGTTCTCTTTGCCCGGGTTCTGATGTCCCCGTCACCCCATGTTCAGAATCCAAAGGCATTAGCGTCCTCCACCCCACCCCCACCCTCTGAACACACAGCATTTGCATTAAGAAAGCATCACTCTAGAGCAGCCGTGGGCAAGGATCCGGCCCTTTTGAAATGAATAAAACTAAAAAAAAAAAGACCGAACCCTTTTATGTAATGATGTTTATTTTGAATTTATATTAGTTCACACAAACACTCCATCCATGCTTTTGTTCCGGCCCTCCGGTCCAGTTTAAGAACCCATTGTGGCCCTCGAGTCAAAAAGTTTGCCCACCCCCGGTCTAACCTAACTGGGTCATAATTCCATTTTAACACATAATTGCAAGATTAATGGGTTAATTATCATTTATTTGAAAAAACAAAGCATTACTCAGAAACACTTTTCTCAAAGATTGTTTTGGGTTGCCCAGGGAGAGATCGTTAGAGGAGCAGAGGGAAACCGGAAAGCATACCACCTGCGAGCAAGGAAATGAAAGCTTCATCAACGACCTGCCTAAATATCTCTCCATCTTCCTCTTTTCCGGAACAGCCTCCGTTCGACGGCGAGGATGAGGACGAACTCTTTCAGTCTATAATGGAGCACAACGTTTCTTACCCCAAATCCTTGTCCAAGGAGGCCGTCTCCATCTGCAAAGGAGTGAGTGCACTGGGTTCCTTTTAGGGTCACAGACCGAAAGGGTGGACGGGCGATCTTTCCCAGACTCCCCAGCAAGTGGGCGCAGGGACCCCGCCACTGCCTCCCGCCTTCACGGGCGAGGGCCTGGGGACCTGCGGGGCGCGGTGGGGAACGCGGAGCCTGGGACACGGGTTGACACCCCAACACCTCCGGAAACTTAGTAGCTTTAGTTCGCCATTCTCCCCCGACCCCCCGCTCCCCATGAAGTTGTGGTACAGTTTAGCGGCAGTGATCACAGACGCTTAGAAAACGTTAGTTCTCCTCCGCTGTACACCTCCGTTAGTGCTGTGCCCATTCCTCTGTTTTTGAGATGTAACACACGTGTAGAAAAGGGCGCCCGTCATCTGTGTGCAGGCCAATGAATTGTCACAAAATGGACACGCGTGCCCAGCACCTCGAGGGCTGCCCCTGTCCCGCCCGACAGTCACCCCCACGCGTCACTGCGTGCGTGCACTGTGCCCGTTTTGAACTTTGCACACGCGGATCTTGCCGTGGATGCGCCCTGGGCCTGGCTTTTCCCCTGACACTGCGATGGTGAGGTCTCTCCACGGTGCTGCGTGTGGTGGAAGCCCGTCTTCCGCTCGGCCGCGCGGTATTCCATCGAGTGGACGTGCCACCCTCTGTGTATGCATTCTGCTGGCGGGCGGTCGGTCGGCTGCTCTCTGGGGAGGGGCTGCCATGAGCCTTCTGGGTCATGGGTTTTGAGGAACGTGTGAATGAAATTTTCTGCTTTCTCAATTTGATTGAGGTACAATAGACAAATAAAATTGTAATATATTTAAAGTGAACAACAGGATGACGTGATAGATGTATGCATTGGCCATTCGTATCCACAGGTTCCGCATCCGTAGATTCAACCAACCACAGATCGAAAATATTCCCCCCAAAAAGTGACATGGTGGCTGACCTGTACCCATGGAGGGAGGCCTACGATGGCTGTGTCTGTGCTGAACATGGACAGACTTTTTTTTCTTGTCATTATTCCCAACAATACAGTATAACTGCTATTTAGATGGCATTTGCATTGTATCAGGTGTTATAAGTAACCTGGGGATAATTGAAAGTATAGGGGAGGATGTGTGCAGGTTATATGCAAATACTACGCCTTTTATATGAGCATCTGTGGGTTTTGGTACCCACGAGGGGTCCTAGAGCTAATCCCCGTGAACACGGAGGGGTGACGGGACCTTATGAAAGGAATCCCACAGTTACGCTAACTCATCCATCACCTCACAGAGTCACTTGTTTTTCTTCTTTGGAGAGAGAACACTTACTTCTTCTCTCTTGGCACATTTAAGTCGTACAACACATTAATATCAACTGCAGTCGCACGTTATGCATTAGATCCTCTCTCCTGCTTCCAGCTGATGACCAAGCACCCGGGCAAGCGGCTGGGCTGCGGGCCCGAGGGCGAGCGGGACGTGCGCGAACACGCCTTCTTCCGGAGGATCGACTGGGAGAAGCTGGAGAACAGGGAGATCCAGCCGCCCTTCAAGCCCAAAGTGGTGAGTCGGGGCGCCGCCGCTTCCTGGGCCCCGGTTCCCCAAATCCTGTGGGGCCCACCCACCATTTTCCTGGAGAGCGGAAGGCGGTGACCCCTGGGTTCTGCAGGGGGGGAGGCCAGTGCCTGCCTTGCCCTCCATCCTGTGTCTGAGCCACCAGCATTCCTGCTGACTTTGAGAGTCAGGACAGACGGGCAGCGAGGGGAGCCTGTGTCCACCGGGCACTCGAACGGGGCGACGGCCGAGCGCCCCCAGAACCGTTAGAGAGCCGGGGCAGGGCTGCTTGGTTTGGATTTCATGGTCCGTGTTCCTTGCTGAGAGGTGTTGGGTGGACTTCGCCACGGCTCCGGTTGTCCCGGACTTGCCTGGCAGGCCATTGGCAGGCCCTGGGCCCGGTCTCAG
>NW_005354174.1:6167748-6177269 GCF_000412655.1 Myotis brandtii | reverse complement strand
CCTTTATTCAGACTCTTCCTATAGGGCCCCACTTTCTTCATTTATTTAACAAATACTATACACCGGGCCCTGTCCTGAGGGCTTTACAAAGTCATTCATTGAACCCTCACAACAACCCTGTAGGTCAGTGGTTCTCAACCTTCTGGCCCTTTAAATACAGTTCCTCATGTTGTGACCCAACCATAAAATTATTTTCGTTGCTACTTCATAACTGTAATGTTGCTACTGTTATGAATCGTCATGTAAATATCTGATATGCAGGATGTATTTAGGCGACCCCTGTGAAAGGGTCGTTCGACCGCCAAAGGGGTCGCGACCCACAGGTTGAGAACCACTGCTGTAGGTGGATACTGTCGCTCCCAATAACAGTTGAGGAAACTGAGGCTCAGGGAGGCTGAGTAACTTGCCTGAGGACACACAGCCGACAGGTGGTAGAACCAGGATTCGGACTCAGTGTGCTGGCTCCTGGACCCGTGTCCTCACCCGCCACACCATCGCTCCACCTCGAGGGCTGCCACCACCAGCTCTCTGACTGTGAGCTGCGCCTGCTCTTGCCTTTCTGAATGTTTCTATCTCTGGAGGTAAACTGCCTCCAAGCCTCCTCGCTCGCCCACCTGCCGCGTGGCGGTGCCTCCTAGAGGGCTGTTCTCGGCACCCGTGTCTGAAAGCCGGGTGGGTCCATGCCTGCAGCTCGGCCAGCGCCTCGGCCGGCGATGCAGACAGGGCGGCGTTATTGCACAGTCGGTTCCAGAAGCGGTCCCTGGGTTGGTTCGGCCCAGATCTGCCTCCCAAAGGGTACCCCGAAACAGGCAGAGGGGACCCCCCGGGTGGCTGAGTTACTGACTGGGGGGCACGCGGCATCCTCACCGAACGTGCTTACGTGTCCTCCACTCCAAGAATAGAACCATGGGTGGTCAGTTCGTGGGTTTTATTGCGCCGAGGCATTTTTAGCACGAACTGAAGAAACACTACCGTTAATGAGGTCAGTTGCCTTTCTCCTGAATCATCGTTTCAGGTGGAGGCCTGATGCACCTGCCGCCCCACCTTCTCTTCAGCCAGTCTCCCTGCGCTCCAGGCTACAGAGCCTGGTCTGACGGGGGCGGGGGATGAGGACAGTGATGAGTGGGGCTGGGGGCGTCTCCGCAGAACCCTGTTGGGGATCTTCCGTTGTTCCTTTCATCGTTACGTAGCCTCCTGACGTGGAACCTGAGAGGTGCACTCTCACGTGGTACCCGCAGCCTCGTTCTCGCAGGAGCAACGTAGAGACACGCTGCCCCGGCTCGGGGGGTTCAGCAAAACCCACTTCCCAGAACGAGCCGAGACGCAGCCCAGCCCCCCTCACACACAGCTCTGTCCCCACCACTTTCAGAAGGGAGTGCTGGTTTGCAGGGGCTTCCCCCTTACGTGGATGCTCAGCCCTGAACTCGGACGTCAGGGAAGCGAGAGCGTGACGCGGAGGGGCAGCCGGGAGTGCAGGTTGCCCCTGGGCCGTGGGAATCACTGGGCGTAGTCGCTGGCGGTGGAGCCACAGGCAGAGTGTGTACGTGTGTGTTTATTCCCGAGGCCCTGCTGTCTGTCTGGTTTGTAACCAAGTGCCAGTTAAATAAAAAGCCAGTCACCTCTGGCTGTGAAGGACGGCCCAGAACTCACCAACAGGAGCAGCAAGCACGGCCGAGGCCTTGACACTGACGGCTTCGAGGGAAAGGCCTGTTCGGCGAGAGCCCTGGTCAGAAGGAAGAGAGACTTCACGCGCTCACAGCCGGATTCCTGGGGCAGAGGCCGCAGCCCGCCAGTGGCCCGCAGCCCGCGGGGACCTGTGTGTGGGAGGAAGGAGCTAGCAGCGTGCAGGTGGGCGGAGATGGGGCCGCTAGGGAGAGGAAAGCACAGTGAGGTTAGGAGAAGTGGCCGCAGGACTGCGCAGCCGACTCTGTCCCAAAGCAGTTGAGGACCAAGCGAATGAGGAAAGTGCTGGTCCCTCAGCGGCTCCGTCCCCCTGCGCTCTCGGTGGGCAGAGTTGGCTCTGAGCCTCGGGTGCAGGGAGCACCACGCTGACCTCTGACCTTGTGGTGCCTGGAGCAGAAAGACCACACGCCAGCGACAGGAGAGAGCCACCTGAGTCCAGGTGTTGTCCCGGCTGCAGCGTGCGCTGGGTGGACACAGCAGCGGGAAGAACTGACCGAGGAGACAGGCTGTTATCCTGCGATGTTGTCATTAAAAGGTCTAAAGAGTTTACGGAGAAAACACAGGCGGTTTTGTTCCTGCAAATATGCAGCAATACCAGCTGCGCTGTTACTGCTGGAAAAACCAATCCGCCGCCGCACTGCGGCCAGAGGCTGACTTAGCCCGTGCAGCCAGCCCCTCCCAGAGCCCCTCTCTCCTGCGTCCAGCCGGCAGCCCTGGCGGATGGAGCTCGTCCGTCTTGGAGTTTGCCCGGTGCTTTTGGAGCAAGCGCTGGCGACTCAGTTTCCCTGAGGCTGAGCGGATGAAGGACCTCGCTCCTGGCTCCCTGTGAGCTTGAGCCTTTGGGTACTGCAAAGGCCTCAGTAACACCCCAATCCCCACATTACCCAGGGGGCCGCTGGGGGCCGGTGTTTGTTATATTTGTTATTTTTGAACCTCCAATGAAAGATGATCCCCAAATCCCTGACTTCCCTAAGCGAGCAGAGGATTCTGTCGCTCGACCACACAGAGCTCACCTAGAGGAACCGGGGTCCCATGGTGCCCCGTCTTTCTTCATCTTCCTGCTGACCACAGTGACATTGCTGAAACGAGACCCAAGGGCCCGGGAAGGCGGAGACCCCCGGATAGGGACACATCATGTGCAGTGGATCCATCCACAGGCTCCGGACAGGACTTTTCATGGCTCGGTGACATGACAGTTGGGACCTACAGTGAGGCCGTGGCCTGGATTCTCTCTCTTTTTTGTAAAATAGTTTTTTAATTGATTTTTAGAGAGAAAGAGAGGAAGGATGGAGAGAGAGAGAGAAACATAGATGTGAGAGCAACATTGATCAGCTGCCTCCTGCACACCCCTCACCAAGGACCGAGCCCGCAACCCAGGCATGTGCCCTGACCAGGAATCGAGCTGGCCGCCTCCCTGTGCATGGGACGACACGCAACCGCCTGAGCCACCGGCCAGGGCCTGGGTTCTCTTTAAGGCCGCACATACGGTGGAGCAGAGGGAGGAGAGCGACCGAGTCAGGTGTGGGACGGTGGCCGTCTCCCCCGAGGGTGGCGGGTCTGGAGCTCGCACCCAGGCACAGGGGGGCTGTGGGGAAAGGCTCAGCCGAAGGGACAGCCTGCACGCGGCGGCCCATTGTGGGGAGGCCCGTGTCCCCGAAAGGCCCCCACGTGCACTTGTGACGGTGGAGGTGATTTTCAGGCGCGAGGGGTGGTCGCTGTGACCTGGGTGGTTTTGTAAATTAAAAGCAGGAACAGAAACAGCCGTTCTGCCTCCCTGGAGATGAGGCCGCACAGAACTCTCCTTCGTTATAGAAAAGGGCAACAGCAAGCTGCTCTCATTTCCCTCCAAGGAACCCAGCCCCAAGGAGCCTCTGCCACAGGCGCCCGACCGTCCGCTCAGCATTTGGCTGATGTTCTGAGCGAAAAACGCACAGTCATCAAAAACCGGCCGCATCAGAAGATCCCACGGAGGAAGGTGCCTTTTTTATTTTTAGGTTTAACAAAGAGGTCACTCAAGCAAAGGTGAATATTTAATTTCTGAAGGGGACACACACACACACACACACACGCACACACACACACATGACACGTGTGCAGGAAAGTGCTGGTCCCTCAGCGGCTCCGTCCCCCTGCGCTCTCGGTGGGCAGAGTTGGCTCTGAGCCTCGGGTGCAGGGAGCACCACGCTGACCTCTGACCTTGTGGTGCCTGGAGCAGAAAGACCACACGCCAGCGACAGGAGAGAGCCACCTGAGTCCAGGTGTTGTCCCGGCTGCAGCGTGCGCTGGGTGGACACAGCAGCGGGAAGAACTGACCGAGGAGACAGGCTGTTATCCTGCGATGTTGTCATTAAAAGGTCTAAAGAGTTTACGGAGAAAACACAGGCGGTTTTGTTCCTGCAAATATGCAGCAATACCAGCTGCGCTGTTACTGCTGGAAAAACCAATCCGCCGCCGCACTGCGGCCAGAGGCTGACTTAGCCCGTGCAGCCAGCCCCTCCCAGAGCCCCTCTCTCCTGCGTCCAGCCGGCAGCCCTGGCGGATGGAGCTCGTCCGTCTTGGAGTTTGCCCGGTGCTTTTGGAGCAAGCGCTGGCGACTCAGTTTCCCTGAGGCTGAGCGGATGAAGGACCTCGCTCCTGGCTCCCTGTGAGCTTGAGCCTTTGGGTACTGCAAAGGCCTCAGTAACACCCCAATCCCCACATTACCCAGGGGGCCGCTGGGGGCCGGTGTTTGTTATATTTGTTATTTTTGAACCTCCAATGAAAGATGATCCCCAAATCCCTGACTTCCCTAAGCGAGCAGAGGATTCTGTCGCTCGACCACACAGAGCTCACCTAGAGGAACCGGGGTCCCATGGTGCCCCGTCTTTCTTCATCTTCCTGCTGACCACAGTGACATTGCTGAAACGAGACCCAAGGGCCCGGGAAGGCGGAGACCCCCGGATAGGGACACATCATGTGCAGTGGATCCATCCACAGGCTCCGGACAGGACTTTTCATGGCTCGGTGACATGACAGTTGGGACCTACAGTGAGGCCGTGGCCTGGATTCTCTCTCTTTTTTGTAAAATAGTTTTTTAATTGATTTTTAGAGAGAAAGAGAGGAAGGATGGAGAGAGAGAGAGAAACATAGATGTGAGAGCAACATTGATCAGCTGCCTCCTGCACACCCCTCACCAAGGACCGAGCCCGCAACCCAGGCATGTGCCCTGACCAGGAATCGAGCTGGCCGCCTCCCTGTGCATGGGACGACACGCAACCGCCTGAGCCACCGGCCAGGGCCTGGGTTCTCTTTAAGGCCGCACATACGGTGGAGCAGAGGGAGGAGAGCGACCGAGTCAGGTGTGGGACGGTGGCCGTCTCCCCCGAGGGTGGCGGGTCTGGAGCTCGCACCCAGGCACAGGGGGGCTGTGGGGAAAGGCTCAGCCGAAGGGACAGCCTGCACGCGGCGGCCCATTGTGGGGAGGCCCGTGTCCCCGAAAGGCCCCCACGTGCACTTGTGACGGTGGAGGTGATTTTCAGGCGCGAGGGGTGGTCGCTGTGACCTGGGTGGTTTTGTAAATTAAAAGCAGGAACAGAAACAGCCGTTCTGCCTCCCTGGAGATGAGGCCGCACAGAACTCTCCTTCGTTATAGAAAAGGGCAACAGCAAGCTGCTCTCATTTCCCTCCAAGGAACCCAGCCCCAAGGAGCCTCTGCCACAGGCGCCCGACCGTCCGCTCAGCATTTGGCTGATGTTCTGAGCGAAAAACGCACAGTCATCAAAAACCGGCCGCATCAGAAGATCCCACGGAGGAAGGTGCCTTTTTTATTTTTAGGTTTAACAAAGAGGTCACTCAAGCAAAGGTGAATATTTAATTTCTGAAGGGGACACACACACACACACACACACACGCACACACACACACATGCACACGTGTGCACGCATATGTTTTTCTAAGTCATTGGAGAGTAAGTGGCAAACCTACTGCCTCTTCACATCTGGTGCCTAAAACGAAGGGCACTCCAGGCCCGTGTCCTGCCCCTGTCCCGGTGGGGGCGCCCCCACGGGGCTGTCCGAGCCATCACACGGAGGCAGCCTGGGCTGCGTCCAATCAGGTCCCGGGCAGCGGGAGGTGCATTGTCCTGGGCTCTCCGTGGAACCGGCAGCCGTGACACTAATTAAAGGTGAGAGTCCCGGGACGCAGGGAGCTTCGCCGGCACTGTAGGAACACGCACAGCCATCAGGGCCAGAGGTTCGGCCACATCCTGACGCACGGAGGGCGCCTGGAAGCCTTTGACCAGCCTACGACAGCATCTTCTACTTGGCTAATTAGAGGCAAGAAGGCTTCCTTTTCCTGGATAATTACTCTCCCAAAGATATTTCTGCTGGAAAGAGACACAGGAAGCAGCGTGGCCTTTAGAATAAAGACCCACAGAGGCCAGCAGGTCTGTTGCAAGCCGCAAGGAGCTCCCGTGGGAGTGGCGGGCGCGGCGGGCCCTGTGTGCCTGGCGTCGTGCGAGCGGACAGGCTCCCAGTGTCTGAAGTAAAGGCTGCGACACAGTGGTCACTGCAGCAGCCTTTCTTGGGAAAGGAGCCTGATCAGCCGGAGCTGGCCATTAGTATAAGGGAAGGCCAGCCCGGCCGGCGGGGCTGATGTTTGAACATCGACCTATGAACCAGGAGGTCACAGTTTGATTCCCGGTCCAGGCACATGCCCAGGTTGTGGGCTCGATCCCCAGTGTAGGGCGTGCAGGAAGCAGCGATCAATGATTCTCTCTCATCACTGAGAGAGAATCTCTCTCTCTCTCTCTCTCTCTCCCTTTCTGAAATCAGTAAAAATATTTTTTAAATAATAATAGTAAAGGAGGACCAAATGGAGGGCATGTTGTCATTCCATAGAACAAGCCCAGGGTCAGTGAGGTCTCAGCCCTCAGACACACGTGGCTCTCGCACCCACAAGAACCCACTCACGTACCGTGTGGCTCACAGCCCGTGTCCGTCAGCAAACCCATCAGCAAAACCGCAGCCTCCTGACCGGGACTGGCCTTTCTGAGAGCAGCTCTGAGGCGACGGGGGAGATGAACAGCGTTTAATTTCGTCTGAGAAACCACAGCCTGGCTCGTCTCTCTCGCCACAGGTCATGGCAACAGATGAAGGAGGTCCCAACCCCCCTTTTTAAAAAGTCATTATCCAAACACTAGCTATAGGTGGTGAACTAGACAGCTCAGCAGTGGAGAGGGCTCTAAAACGAAAAGACACTGTCTCCCCCTCCCCGGCCACCAGCCCCAGTGTTCACATCTGTTCTGTAACCTTCCGGAAAGTGGTGCGCGTGCGTGCACCTACACCCGCGTGGGGCCGCGCCACGCAGCCTGGCTCGCACCTTACGGCTTTCCCAGGACAGTGGACCTCAGAGGCGTCTCCACGCCGGCTCCCGCGGGTTTGTGGCATCCTGTCCACGCCGCTCCGATGCCGGGGTTCCGGGGCCGGGCACTGATGTGTTCCAAACACTCTCCCTGTCCGTTCTTATCCTCCAGACTTTCTGTACCAAAACACACTGGCTGCAGTGGGCATCCAGGCCCTCGGTGAGCACACCTCCAGCCCGCGGGTGACGCCACGCGCACTAACCTCACGTTTAACCCTCGGCGCCTGCACCTGCTTGCGTTGGCCGTGCACGGAAGACCCTCCCCTGAGCATGCTGACCTTCCTAGAGAGGGCAGACCAAGCTGCTGCCCCGTGGCCCAGTGCCCTCTCTGGGTGGCTCCGTAGCGTGGACATGACCTCCCAGGAGGCCCAGAGCAGACTGTGTCCGCTCATCTCTGCGGCGGGTTATTTAATCCAATGAAGACAGCACCCAGCCGGGAGGCAGGGGCCACGCAGATGTTGGCGGCGTTCTTACTAACACACGGCGCTAGGACCCGGCACAGGGCTGTGGGGCTTGACATGTGGGTACGGCTCCCCTAAGACCAAGCACCTCCTGCTGCCTCGTAATTGTCAGCGAGGGGCCCACCTGATGAGCCTCCTTTCTCCTTCCCGTTGCTGCACGCCTGTTCTCTCGGTTGGTTGCGTGCTCTTCCCGCTCTGCTGGGTTTTGTGTGGATTTACTTGGAAATGGCGGTGTTCCCGTGCTACTCACACACCCCCTGGTTCCCGTGCCAGTGACCCTGGGTTACACTCTCATGCCTGGGCACCGAGGGAAAGGGCAGGATTGAGACCAGCACGTGTGGCTCAGTCCCGGCGGCCTCTCCCAGGTGAGGCCCGGAGCCGAGGGGCCCACCTCCACGGCCTCACACACAATGCAAAGGGCGGCGAGTGGGCCGTGTTCCACCTGGGCCCTGGGAGGGGGCGTCTTGCTCCCAGATGCCCTCAGAGTCGCATCTTTCTGTGCTTTGTCACAGCTCTGCCAGGCCTGGCGTCTCCTAGGTTCGTTTTAGTAATGGGTGAATTGACCAAACGGGTAGGAACGTCAAGACAAAACAAAAAACAAAAAAAGTGACGTCCCGAATCCAGAGCTAAGGAAGAGGGGTAGATTACTCCCGGTGCTCGTTCTCGCCTCGCATGTGATCACACACTGTTCACACGCCGGCACCTGCTGTCCGTGCGGTGCCTCCCATCAGTGTCACGCCCGGTCACTGAGAAAGGGTGGCGCCCACCTCAGCCCCTTGGATCCTCACAGCGGGCGTGGAGGGTGGACGTTCACAGCCTCCTCTGACCTTTACAAAGGTACCCGCGCAGTGAGTTGCCCAAAGCATTGCCCTGGGCTTTGGAACTCTGGTGGGTCCTTCACCCCACCGTACCCCCACTTCTCCTTGGTGTCAGACGCGGCCCAGTGAGCACCGATGCCCTCTGGGCTCACACTCCGGCCGCCTCCCGCAGCCTCTCCCCTCTGTCTGAGTCCCCATCAGTTGTGTGGGGCATCGAAGCCCAGAGGCCTCCCTATCCTCCCTCCCTTCCACTCTCTAGAAGTCAATGGGAAAAATATCCGCGGGTGAGGATTAAAGAAAACAAAGAAAAGAAGAGCAGGTAGTTGAAGATCTTCTCCAATAGGATTAGAGAGTGTGTCTGTTCCCAGGCCCCACTTGTCGGGGGCTGTGGAGGACTGATTTTCTAGGCATGAAGAGCCCCTCTGAGGTGGGAAAACTAGCACTGCTTCTCCCAGGGCGGAACCTCTGGTAAAAATAGCTGTGCTCACGCCCCCGCCCGCCCCCCGTGGGAGAACGTGATGTCTTTCTGGTGTGACTCCCCTGAGAATAACAGTTCCTCCTGTGTCCTCGATCCTCCGGGCCTCAGATCCCGCCTCCGCGCTCCAGGCTTTTTCCGGGCGGGCGGGCGTGCTAGGTACAGCCAGAGGCTCGTTCTTCATCGTTGCCCTCCACCATCCTGCCTCAGGTGTCCCGTCCCAGGTGTCCTCACCTGAGGGAACAGGTTTCAAAAGGCTTCCATTTGCCAGCATCCTATTTCTCTCTCTGGGATCAGGAAAATTCCACCGAGACGGAACTGGAAAGAAAAGGGAGCAATTGGCGGTGGCGAGCAGCGTTGAGACCTGCGGGCACACTCCCGTGGGCAGTGATCACAGGGCAGAGCTCCAGTTGGCCCGGGCTCGTCCTTGCCCCTAGCGCCGTGGTCAGCGGCCGGCGTGAGGCTTTCAGAAGTGGGGCTTCTGCCCTGGGTCTGACAGCATGTGGCCCCCCCGAAGCGGGGGCAGCCCTCAGCAGTGCCCTGCTCTGGGCGACAGCTTTAGAACTCGATGCCCTGGACCTTCGGTCCCCTCCCCAGGCTTCAGCGTGGGCCGCCTTTTAGATCTTAGGAGCTCTTCTTTTAGTTGTGTGTGTGTGTGTGTGTGTGTGTGTGTGTGTGTGTGTG
>NW_005354174.1:6164697-6167693 GCF_000412655.1 Myotis brandtii | reverse complement strand
ATTTCAGAGAGAGAGAGAGACAGCAATGATGAGAGAGAATCATTGATCGGCTGCCTCCTGCACGCCCCCTACTCGGGATCAAGCCTGCAACCCAGGCATGTGCCCTGACTGGGAATCAAGCCATGACCTCCTGGTTCATGGTTCAATGCTCAACCACTGAGCCACACCAGCCGGTGGTTTTTCTCGTTTCCTGTTCTGTGGCAGCTAAGTGCTGGCTTTGGAACTTCCCACTGGAAGAGGATGGATTCTCCCAGCTACCAAGATGGTCCTCACGGGAAAGGTCACACACAAGTCAGGAGCGAGACGGGGGACCCCGGCCAGCAGAGGGACATGTACTGCGCTTGCCTTCCTCTTTCTTTTAGAGACTTCGCCTTCTTTTCCATTGTTCCAGGAGTTCTTCTTGCCCATCTTTGCCTGGTTCGTGAACAGCAACAGACATGCAAGTGGTTGCTCCTCCAGGGAGCACTGCCCCAGCCCCTGGGAACACCCGCAGCAGATTCACTTGAATGGTGTCAATCAGTCAGGTTCCCAAAGGACGTTCTCCTTGAAGCCAGCTCCTGCCGCAGCGGGAACGCTTGCTGACAGCACCTGCGCCGTGGGCTTCTGCGGCTTGGCCATTCTCTGCCCGCAGGTGGCCGTTCTTGCCTAATCTCCTTGTCTGAGCTCAGGACTGCCTCTGCCTGGCATCGCCATCTTGGTATCAGCACTGTTGACATGTTGGACCAACAATCCTTGGCAGGGGGTGCCCTGTGCACTGCAGGGTGTCTAACAGCACCCCTACCCCTGTCCGAGTCATGATAACCAAAAACGAATTCAGACATTGCCCAGTGACCCCAGAAAGGAGGTGGGGTGCCAAGTTGTCCCTGGTTGAGAACCACTGGAGCATTCGAAGGAGGGCTGTTTCTCTAGCTGTCATTGCAACAGCGTGTCTGGATGGGGTGCCCCAGGCAGGGTGGGGCCTGTGATTGGGGGGGGCGCGCGGGTGGGTATGGTTGTGCCCTTCTTCTGGGAGAGCCTCTGAGTGGCTCAGAATGGCCTGTGCGTGTGGGAGGTGCCGACCGCAGACCTCGCTCCCGCTGACCTTTATTCCGAAGGCGCTCTGTGTTCCTCCAGGGAACAGAGAGGCGGAGGGAAACCCCGTGATAGCAGGACCAGCAGTTAGCATGGCCTCCGCGGGGGCTGGAAGGGCCCCGAACAGCTCCCCCCCACACACACTCCTCATCTCCCACCCACCTGCCCCCTTTTCCCCACCAACACGCCCCTCATTTCCACGCACCAGCCCCTGGTCTGAACTCTCTGCAGTTAAGAGCACGTGGTCACTTGTAAAAACGAAAACCAGCCGGAAGGAACGCCACCCGTGAGGAAGGCCTGGCTTTGCCTGGATGGCCGGCCTTCCGCTGCGATGGGTCCCTGGGGCAGGTTCTGTTGCTGATAAGAAGGCGGGGAGAGTGCAGTGAGGCTAGATTCCCAGGCAGCCTTCTAGGAGATGGGAGAGACGTGGGAAAGGGCAAGAGGGGTGGCCCCGGGCCTGGACTGTGCCATGCGCTCACCACAAGCCGGCTGTGTGCGAAACTCCACATGTCACCTTCCTCGCCGCCCAGGCAGGGAGCCTCGTCTTCCTCCCGTTTCACAGATGAGGGGACGGGATGGACCCCCCACAGCTGCCCTAGAGCATCCTCTGGGAATGCTGGGTCGTTTACAGCCTCTGCTGATGGAGCGTTTGTCCCCATTGCCCATGGCCCCGCAAGTAAAAGGCCTCACGAGTGTGGGGGTCGTGGTTCAGGTCACCGGGCACCTCCCAGCTCCCTGTCTCAGAGCCGCCCGGGGGTCTGAGGACTTTAACTGCCACAGCCCCTCTGGGGGGCGGGGACAGTGAGGACACCCCTTGGCCTCATTGGGGGCTGGGCTGCCATGGCCGCGGTGTGTCTCAGAGCCTCCACAGGGCGGCTCTGCCTGCAGCCCCGTCTGCCGAGCACTGGGGCGGGGGGGGGGGGGGGGGGGGGGGGGGGGGACCTGGAGGAGAGGAACATCCCTGCAGACAGTCAGCAGCCTTTGCTCTGCCCACTCCGGGCACCAGGGCAAACCCAAGCCTGAGGCCCCGCTGCACACGAACTCCACGTCCACCTGTGGGCTGGCGGACCAGTTCCGTCCGACACGTGGAAGTCCGCCAGGGCCCGAGGGGGATGCCCGTCCTCGCCTTCACCCTCCCCCAGTGCGGGTTAGAGACGGGCCTAGGGGTTGAGCAGTTGGAAGGCACGAATCATAGCGCCTTTACTTTATTACAAACGCGGTCGCAAAGAACCAGATGTGGAGCAGTCACCCCAACCTCTGGGTCCAGGGGTCACTGCCTGCACCCCATTCACGCCCCAGCCTTCCACGTGGGACCAAGACTGATGCCTCGCGTGTGTGTGCATGTGTGTGTGTGCTTGTGCATGTGCGTGCGTGTGCAGGCGTGTGTGTGCGTGCGTGCGTGTGCCTGTGCGTGCGTGTGTGTGTGTGTGTGTGTGTGTGTGTGTGTGTATGTGTGTGATCCATGCTCAGGCCCTGCTTGCTCTGTAAGATAGACATGAAGCAGCGGCCCCCTTGGGGTCCCCTCACTGTCCACAGCGCATTTCTGCCGAGGGGTTCGCTGCGGAGGAGGGGGGTGAAGATGTACACCCGAGCGAGTCTCGTTCTTGTTGGCTGTGCCTGGCTTTCAACCCAGCGACCTGCAAGCCTCCAAGTTCTCCCGCCTAACCTGCCCGATGCCCCGGGGGCTCCTCCCCGCGGGGTGCTCCACGCTCCGTGCTCCGCATGCCAACTGACCTCCCCCCTTTCCTCTTCCTCCACAGTGTGGCAAAGGCGCAGAAAACTTCGACAAGTTCTTCACACGCGGGCAGCCCGTCCTAACTCCTCCCGACCAGCTGGTCATCGCTAACATCGACCAGGCTGATTTCGAAGGGTTCTCGTATGTCAACCCCCAGTTTGTGCACCCCATCTTACAGAGCCCAGTATGA
>NW_005354174.1:6153359-6164595 GCF_000412655.1 Myotis brandtii | reverse complement strand
CTCCCGCAGTGGGACCTGATCCTTCACCTGACACTTTGAGGCCGCGGCCTTGTTTCTCGTTCCAGACGGAGGCCAGAAAGATCGTACGGTTGTTAGTCCAAACGTGACCTCCCGTTCAGGGCCTTTCTCTTACAACCAAGAACCTTATCTTAGCGGAAGAGAACACAGAGCTCAGTGTCCGGTTTCGTCATGTGGAGGCCGCCTCCGGCGTAGGGCAGCCCTTCCTGGAAAGCAAACAGACTCTTGCCCCTTTTTGGTACGATTTGATACGTTTCCCCGTCCTGTCTGTCGGTTCTCACCATCAGAATCCTGCCCCCACCCCAACCAGAGCTGTGGGCTGGACTCGGCCCCACCCAGGCGCCTTGGGAAGGAGACGGGGACCCAGAGAGCAGAGAGCGAGCCGGGCGGGTGGGGGTGGGCCGGCGCGGAGCACCTGCCCTTGGTTCTCCATGGAAAGAGTCGCTCGTTGCCAGCTCACTGTTCCCAGACGTTGACGGTCATAACCCCATCACGGCCCGGCGGTGGCCGGATTTTTTAAGAAAAGAGAGAAAGGAAGCCTCGGGTGGGTGTCCGTGGGTCTGTCGTCTCGTCCCCACGCGGTCGCTCCCCGTCGTGATGCCTGCATTTCTTTGTAAGAGGCCAAACCTTCTAAGGACTTTGCACAGGACGTCACTTCCCATCCAGGACACACCGGTGCGTGTGCGTGTGCGTGTGCGCGTCCATGTTAACCTCTGGGAGATTACGCTGCGATCTGATCGGGGTGCCATCCGCAACACCACCACGCACCAGTGTTGTTAGCCAACCCTCCTCCCACCACCCCCACGCACACCCATGTTTTGCTGCCTGCTTCCTAGGGAGCGAAGTGTACGCCCCGCCCCTTTTGTATTTATTTATTGACTAGGCTGCGGTGTCGTGTAGGGGAGTACGATGTACAGTAACTTAAAGTGTTGACTTGAGACTCGGTCCCTCCCGTCTCTGGCCCTGACATCCCCTGAGGGATGAAAAACAATCCGGCTTCGGCCCCCACGTCCGGCTCGTGCTGAATGACCCACCTGAGGCTGTAGAATCAGGAGGCCTGGCCGCGCATCCGCTCAGAGATGCTGTCTTGCGAGAAGGGTTTTCCTGTGTTTTGCAGATGCATCATGCAATGAAGTCTGCATGTGTCTGATAAACCTTCATCACAAGCGAATCTATACACTGATACAAGCGTATCAAGCATAAGGAGAGTATTACCCTAATTTCATAAGAGAAAATTGTGCTATACTCGTGAAGGCTCTTGTTTCTAACCTGCTTCTGTGATTAAGTTTTAGTAAATTCGTTGCTGCCCTGCTTCCTCTCCCCTCCCCGACCCCGTGTGCCCCCTGCACATTGCCTCTGTATGGGACATACTGATTTTTTAACATAGATCTAATTTCAGAAATGAATGGCTACTTTACCTGATTAATTAGCTATATATATATGTATTTGATTCTACCTGCAAAAGGAAGCTTTGGGGGATTATATTTGGGAAGAGACTGTCTCTTAGCTTCTTAGCACCAGCTTCTGTGCGGTGCTGTGTCCCTCTTCCTCCCGGGGAAGCGGGGATGTCGAACTCCAGTGCGAGCAGAGGTGGTGTGATCACAGCCCCCCCACCCCCAGTCCTTTCAGCCGCGTTGCTGTGTGTGACTCGGGGAGGCGGGTGGAGGGGGGGGGAGGGTGCCCCTGCCGATCCATGTGCGTGGCCACACCAGACGCCTCGTGCCCTGGAGAGACCGCACGCCTGCTCCTCACGTGCAGACTCCCCGAGACAGACAGTCTTTGGAGCTCCCAGCGGACCCCTTCAGAGGCTGCAGGGGCCCCCCAGCTGCCCTGGAACCAGCCGGGAGCCCTCCGTGGGGGGCAGCATCCCAGGCCAGGCCCTCAAGAAGCTGGCTTCTGGGCAGAAAGAACGTCCCGAATGGAAGCCACCTCGTCCTGCCAGGGTCCTCGTCTCTCCTGGTTCCCAGGAGCAGCTCCAGGCTGAGTGCCTGATGTTGGTGGGACACACGCCCACTGAGGGGCTTTGAGCGGGGGAGGGGGGGGCGTCTGTCCTGGGAAGGAAGGGAGGGGGGTGGGGAGCCGGTCAGCCCCGGAAAGGGCAACTCCTCAGCCGCCTCGGATGGGCTGTGGACTTCAGAGCGGCGGTCCTGCTGGTCAGCGCACGTGTGGGGGTCGCGTCCTCGCCAGGCCCGCCTCCGTTTGGTCTGGTAGAAAAGGGACCAGTTTATAGAAAGAGCCTAAGAAACAAAAGAGCCCATCCTCATGCCCAGAACGGAGCCACAACAGACGGTGCCCCGCCGAGCTGAGGGGAGGAAGGCCCCGGAGAGGCCCTCGGGCTGGGCGTCGCTTGTCCTGAGCCCTGAGCCCACGCTGCCCGCCTGGGCTCAGCCCGCCTGTGCTCAGCCCGCATGGGCTCCGGCTTTCCGGAAGCAGCGACTCATTTCCAATCACTCAGATTTCCCCAAGAAACACACTCACCTCCCAGCTGCTGGCCTGCTTTCCGAGCCTGTGACGTTTCCAAAGAAAAGGCCCCGTCTGCGGACCGGCACTCCGCCCGCCCGAGGGACAGCAGGCTTGGGGACGGGCAGGGAGGCTGCCCACGACCCAGCCTGCTCGGTGCGATGCTGTGTCCTGGATCCCGATAGAGACTCCTGCTTGGAAGGTTCCGGCAGCCCAGTCACTGCGGGAAGATAAGGCACGTGGAGACCATCCCAAAGCTGCCAGCCGCAGCGCCTATGAGATTCCATGGCGCCATCCTGCTCGCAGGCATCGTGCGAATAAAGGCCCAGCAGCCCGGTGGGGGCTGGAAGGAGGAGGACCTTACAGGTGATGGGGGGGCCCTAGGAGGTTCCAGCCCGAATCGCCAGAGCCCCCGGCCGGCCGAAGCTAGCAGAATCTGAGCCTCCACCAGACGCAGCGGCCGTGCCTCCGAAAGGCCGGCACAAGGCCCTGCGGTAGTTTCTCTTGGACGGCGGCTGAGCCGGGCTGGATCTCCCCCTGCGGCTGCCGACCGGCGGGCTGCAGCCCCTTCTCTCGGCATCTCAGCGAAAGCCACCAGGTTTGAATGGAAGGCTCTGGAGCACGGCCGTCGGAGTCACGGGAAGTTCACTCAAGGCAAGAACTGACTCCAGAGGTTGATAAATGACTGCTCGTCAACACGTCGAGTCCTCTCCTATCCCCCTGACCAGGCACAAGTTCGTGCAGTACCGCTGCCTGTCTTTCTCATGAGGTCTTCTTATGGGGATTCGGTGGAAAATCAGAAGGTTGGGAGCTCTCTGGGAACGGCCCGAGACTCTGCAAGGCCAGGATGAATGTAGCCGGCACGTGACCCCTGAGCTCGGCTCCAGCAGAGCGTGGGACCTGCTGGGGGTGAGGGTGCAGACCCAAGGGGGCCTCCTGCTGGTGATCTGAGAGGTGAGAGGTCAGCGGAGGCGGAGACGGAGGAGGGTGAGGCGTTGGGAGAAGAGCGGGGTTGGTGCGTCTGGAAGGAGGCTTGCCGACGGAGGCGAAGGAGAGGGCCCCGGGGAGGGAAGCTGTTCCGTTTCCAGGGCTTCCATCAAGGTCGTTGGTGCCGATGAAACACCGCCGGCTGGTCCTTGAGAGCGAGTCCGTTGCCAGGGACGTAGCCTCGGCCTCGCAAAGCAGCTCCCAAATGCCAGCAGCATCCTCACCAGCTGCCAGAGCCCCGCCCCGGCCTGCGTGGAAGCAGCTGAGCCCCAACCACCCACCCGCCCTGGAAGCCAGCGGGTCCCACCATCGCCAAGCACAGGGCAGCCGGCAGCCGGGGTGGGTGGGGAAGTCACCAAAACTAACCCTGGTCCCCGCCTGATTCCACTTTGCAAGGGAAACTCGAGGGTTTTTGTTTTTAGGGGTTTTTGCTGGGATTTGTTTTCTCTGCTGAAGAGAGAAGAAAGCGGGAGTCCTACGTTTTCAGAAGCCTCAGGAAGTCACCACCCTCTGACAGTCATTGTCTCATTGGGTCTTATGGAGTCACCTGTTTCTCGTGTGTGCCGTTCACACCAAATAATCGCGATCTCTAAACCGGTGGGCGCTGACATCATCCTCCCAGGCACCGCCAGGGCTGCGGGAGCAGCGACGGCTGACAGGTTGCGGAGGAGAGGGACGGGTGGAGGGCCTGCGCCCCGGCCTGACTGAGTGCTGGGAAGTATTTCACACATATGCTCCTCGAGTTGCCCGGGTTACATTTTGTTACATACAGCCGACCGTCAACACGTCCGTCCTTTCCCGTCTGGGGATCTGTCTATTCCTGCTGTGAGGAGATGCAGAACATCGGGGAAGGTGCCCTGAGGTAGGCAGGGATGAAGGCCGTCGTCATGGTGACCTCGGTTCCGTTAATTCTGTGATGTCCTGAACTCTGGGAGGGTTCCCTGTGCCTCTGTCCATGAGCAAGTGTCCGTCAGTAACCCCAGAGGTGGGACTCGGTCATCAAACAGCCTTACGATGCCCCTACACTAAGGCCCACGGGTCCCAAAGACCTTTTTCTAAACCTTAAGGGAGAAATTAACTCCAGGAGAACAACTGGGTATACTGGGCTCTTTGTACTTTTTTATAGAGAACTTTAATAACTCCGGCCTTCTTTTAAAATGAGTTTTTAAAATAAAACCCCTGACAATTTGATAAGATTCCCATCACGCGCTCCCTGTAGGAGGGCTCAGCGGCGGTCAGCTGGGGCGGCCCCGACCTGCACTCCCTCTGCGGGTTTCCCGTGATGGTGGGGGGAAGTTCAGGTGGAGCATTTGGCCGACTGACACCCTCCGTATTTTTAGTAGACACGAGGGACAGCTGTCTAAGATCTAGGAACTCATAGGCCCTGGAAAGATGGCTTTATTGTCCCTCTTCCAGATGCAGCCCTAGGGTAGCACTCACGGGGGTCCCTGAGCCCCTCTCCTTGCTCTGCGTGGCTCTGTGACCACCCTTTGGTGGGGGGGGAGAGAGGGCGCCTCCTCAGCTCTGTCTCCAGTCCCCGGGGGTCCCCAGGCCCCTCCCACTCGGTGGAAATTCAGAGACGTCCCCTGGGGATGCTGCCCATTGGGCAGCTCAGAAGCACGTCAGCATCCCTGAGAAGGAAGAGGCGGCGGCAGGCGCCCCCTGGCATCATGCAGAGTCCTTTCCTATGTGCGTAGATGGAGCCCCACTTTTCAGAAAACAAGTATCAAGTCCACTTTATAAGAACCCTTTTTTCTAAAACAAGACGGAGGGTGGCTTCGCACTTTCTGATTAGACAGCAGCATCTTCGTCTCCGCTGCGGCGTAGCTCCGGAGGGCGTTTCCTGGGGTTGTCCACAGTGTTGTTGGCGCTCTTCCTGGGAGAACCTGATTCTTTTCCCGAGGGGGTCAGTGGACGCTGCGAAGTCATCCATGAAGGCGGTTATTCTTTTAGGTCCAAAGGGTCTAAAAACTCACCTCATATCCCTTCTCTTAGGGTACTTCAGAATAACTTTTCTAGATGGTCAGAAACATTTGAAATCATTGCTTTTGCTACGTTAATATCGTGTGTGTGTGTATGGAGGACCTGCCATGTAAAGTGTTCATTGGAAACCATCGCGTAAGACCCCCAGTTCGTGTGAAGGAGGAAGACAGAGACGGAGGTTGAGGTTTCTTTCTTCTGTATTAGCACCTACGGACAGCTGTAGGCCAGCAGCTGCCTGATGGCACTGGGTTTATAGCAGGCGAGATGAATGTATAAATTACTGCATTGCTTTCCTCAATTCGTATGACCTCTAACCTTTGTTTGCATGACATGCTTTGTTAGATACATTATTAAGTGTGTATGAATAAACATAATGATCATTCCTTAGTGTGCCTCGTCTCCTTGGCATCATTGGTGATACCCGAACCATTACTGTGTCACGGCCCGTGCCCTCGAGGTGTTCACCAACTAATTAAGGACACCAGATGCACGCACCAGGATTAATTAAAGATCAGATCTCCAAGACTTCTCCCGAGCTCCTGCCCAGGAAACCCAAGTTCCCACCTCTGCCCGTCGGCCCAGCATCTAGAGCCAGTGGCCACCTGTCGTCGGGCGGGAGTGAGTGGCACAAGCCCCGAGCTTCCCCTCCGGCCCCTCGCGTGCTCTGGCAGTGACTCACGGTTCAGCTGAAATGCTGGTGCGCACGGCACAGGCAGAGGTTATCTGTTTTCACATCGTGTTCCCATCCTAGAGCCCACACCACAGGGAGCAAGGCTGTGCCTGCAGGGAGGGTGCGAGAAGTGCTTTTGGCTCCAAGAAAGCAGAACTGGATGTCTCCCCAGGATTCTTTTTTTTTTTCAAAAGCTAATTCGATAAATATATTGCAGAGAGGCTTATTCTAGGCGTGAGAGGGGAAAGTACAGTATGGTTCCAGAGAAACAGAAAAGCCGGTGGTGGGCTCAAGGACTCAGAAGCAGATGAAAATGGCAAAGAAACAAACCAAAAAAAAAAACAGAACACTGCACACATGCGCACACACACGCACACACACACACACACACACGCTGCTGAGCATGCCAGGCACTTTCCTGGTACTTTACATGCATGTATTTAAAGTCCACAGTGACCACTCGAGGTAGGTCTTCCTTACTGTGCCCATTTTACAGAAGAGGAAAGGTGAGTCCAGAGAGGTCAAATAACAATTCCTGGGTGAGCCACCTGGAAGAGCAAAGATGTGGGCCACACCAGGTGCCTCCCTGGAGGAGGAGGCTGGGGCTGCAGCCCGGTGGAGGACAAGATGGAAAGAGGAGGACACACACAGGCAGAAATCAGTAAATAGGCCGAGGGGAGGGACTTCCTTATCCAACAGCTGTTGCATCATGTTGACATAATCCTCTCATGTAATCCTCGTGGCACTTCTGCAGAATAAAAGTCATTGTGCACATCTTACAGATGGGAAGACTGAGGCCCAAGTTCATTAATGGCTTCCGGTTACATAACTCCTCAGCAGCACAGCGAGACTGGGCACCAGGTCTCTCTGATGTTCCTGACCTTGCCACACTCAGGAGACCAAAGAGGCAGCCTGGGTGGGGGAGGCGGGGCCCTCCTGGGGCCCTCCTCCCATAATGGCTTCCTTCCAACCCACCCCATCTCTTGGCTGACTCTGATGTCTGCGAGACTAGATGCCCTCCTGGAACTGTTTCTGGAACCCTCTCTTCTACCTTCACCTGAATTTTTTTTAGCTGCCTGGGTGTGGGTGGAAGAGAAAAATAGCACCGCGATTCTCGGAACCTGCAGGTCCCTTTGCAGCCACCCCCACCGGGCTGACTCTTGCCTGAGAGGCCCCAGCGGAAGGAGCAAGGGGCAGGCAGGCCCGTCTGGCCCCAGGGCCCACCCTCTCACCATAGGACAGCCCTGGCATGAAGCCCGCCAAGATGGCAAAAACAATTGAAACTATGTGCCTGCAGGTGAACCCCAGGGAGAGTATGTGTGGTGCGGAGGTGGGGTTGGGGGTTGAGGGCTGGCCAGGTGGGGCCAGTATCATCATCCAGTGCCCAGAGAACTTGTCAAAGTGAAAGGGCCGATGTCTTTGGCAATGGGCAGCCTAGGGAGGCACCATTGGGCTTGGTTGGGGCAGGATACTATGGGAATGCTTTTAGATCATTTGAGAGAAATTTAGAAAATTTACAAAAATGACACCTGATTCTTGTAGCCACTATAGATAAGGGGGGAAAGCCCCCCATTCCCAGATACCCACTGCCATGCTTAAACCGCTTGGTACCGTGCTCACTTCACTTGATTTTTATTAATTATTTTGTTACCTTTTCATGATGGGGCAGTGAAACCCTCTTACCGAACTCCGTGGGGACTCGAAGCTAAGCTTCTGAGGCAGGGAACGTGACATGGGCATGCACACGCTATAAACATGTGACTTATGGAAGCCTCTACACGCGTGACCGTCAGAAAGGATGGCCCCTCTGAGCGGGGGATCGCATTCTTGCATAGACGCTCTACCCATAGTGCTCGACCTAAAGTCTCCAATTTGAGTTTATTTGAAAGGAAGCAAAATACTCACAAAGCAACCTTCTGTGCACATTGCCTGCCACGGTGGGGCACGGAATGGAGATGCAATTCTCGCCCCGCTGTTTCGAGTAGTGTCATTGCACACACTTTTCTTCCAGTCCTGAAGAACTCTGCATACAGGACATTCTAAATGGCCACCACTTCCCATTCAGCAGGTCACCACACTTCTGTGACTCATCCCCCGATTATGGGACTCGTAGGTTGCTTCCTGCTTTTACATTATTTTAAACAACTAGGTGATGAGTGTCTTGGTGCCTAGAAAGTTGAAGGCCTTCTGGGTCATTTTTTAGAAATAGAAAGGCTGAGCATGTTTGAGACTCTGGCTACTTCCTTCCATTTGTCTTGCTTCCGGAAGCCCCGCTTTCCATGGTAACATTGTCCCTCTTTTGGGTCACTAGTAGCTCATGTTTCTTTTCGATGTCAATGCCTTTCTTAGTGGGTCATTGTGGAGTGCATCCATCCATTCATGTATTAAACAAATACTTATGTGAGCACTGTGTTCGGTGCCAGTTCTGGTCTAGGTTTTAGGGACATGAAAATTACCAGAGTTTATCACATGAGAAATTTCAGCCTTTGCCTTTTTCCACAGGATTTGGAGTGGTTTGCCAGTAAAATACTCCATGTGATTTATAAAGTAAAAATAGAAGGTCAGGACTGAAGACCATAAAAACATAAATATATTTCCCACAAGAGTTAACAAGAAAAGTAAAAATAGAAGGTCAGGACTGAAGACCATAAAACATAAATATATTTCCCACAAGAGTTAAGAAAGAATTGAGAGAGAGTGAGAGAGAGAGAGTTAACAGAATTGCAAGAATTGAGAGAGAGAGAGAGAGAGAGAGAGAGAGAGTTAACAGAATTGTTGTCACTGATCCTTAAACTTGGCTTTGCACTTCCTGGCAGCCAAAAAAAGGTGAGAATCATGATCCTCAGTTACAGGGCTCTCATACGTGGTAAAAGGGAAGCAGATGCATTCCTCTGGGAACAAAACGCTGTTCTTAGCACTCCCGTTTCAGAAGAAATTTCTTGGATGTGATTTCATTACCTAGAAGAGAGACAGCAATGTGAGCAATGATGTCCCCAACAACGTTGTGGGTGTTGCAAAAGAATACATTTTCAAGCGGCCTTTCTTTAGTGATCTTTACCGAGTTAGGGGCATCACACTGAAATGCAGCTTCATGGAGGTGACCAACCAACTGGCTAAAGCCAAGTCTCCAGGTAAGTAGCCGATGATGTCATCCAACTTGGCTCACAAAAAAATAGCTTAGATTTCCCGGAGGAAAAAAGAGCAACGAATATCTCTATGTTTTACCTATCGACTTGGCCACGATTAAGCTTTGTTTGAAGATTAAAACCCATTTTGGCAAGAGCTGGGGAAGCTCACGCACTGAGGGTGGGAATATAAATGGGTACCATCTCTCTAAAGGGCAATTTGGCACAAACTAACAAAAGTCTTTAAAATGTGCTCACACAACAAGTAGCGGGGGCGGGGGGTCCCCTAAGGAATAACCAGAAGTGCAGGCGGAGACTCATGTGTAAGAGCTGGTTCTGCTCAGGCTCCTTGGTTTGCAATAAACACAGAAACGTCTGGATTTGAGGCAGCTCTGGGAGCTGGATTTTTTTTTTCTGCCCATGTTAGCATCTTAGCTTCTCTTTTATTTTAAAACCTTTCATTTTAAAATAACTTAAGACTCGAAAGAATTTGCAGAATAATAGCGAAGGCCCACTCCAGAGCGCATGCTCGAATCCACTGTGGCTAAATGAGTTCCAGGTGTGCAGAGGGCCTCCCAGCTGCAAACAGCCCTGACCTTTCACCCCAGGGGGCCACCCCTAATCACCCCTGTTCTGAAAAGGGGTGGGAAAGACAGGCTGACCTAAGCTCCCTCCTGGAACGGACAAGTCGGCCAGGACATTCCGCAGTCGATGGCAGCGATGGAGGGAACCGTGGGAGCCCAATCTACGATCTTTACGAGTGACGGCTGAGGGGTTGTCCTTCCTAATCAAGGTTTCCAGAAGCTCGAGGCGTTCGGATAACCCGAGCTGCTTCGTTTGGGAAGAGGCCGATTTGTTGTGTCCAGAGGGAGTTCCGCATCCTGATGCCAAGCTCCGAAGAATCTGCAGACCTTGGTTTGGTCTGAAAGGCCAGCCAGAGCCCAGGAAAAGCAACAGTGCTCAGACTTCTGGGACCAGCTCTCCCAAATATGTTCATAATAAAAAAAAACAACAACTTTTGAACAATATAGAAAAGTATGAAGAACACAATCATCATCATCTCTCTTCCGGGTTTAGTGACTGTGAACACATTGGTATATTTCCTTGTAGTTCTTTTTATTTTGATTTTTATTTATTGATGAGAGAGAGAGAGAGAGAGAGAGAGAGAGAAGCATCGATTGATTGCCTTCCCATATGTCCTCTGACCAGGAATTGAACCCACAACCATTTAGTATTCGGGACAATGATGCAACAAACTGAGCCACACCTTCTCTTTTTGATTTTTCACAGTGTGTCTATGTATATAATTTCATTTTTTCACAAAGTGGGTCATATGATGTAAATATTTCTGGGTCCAAATTCTCATGTATCTCTCTAATAAATACATAGAAGGATATAATAAATACTAATACTATTTACATACTATGAGCGCCTTTCTGTATCCTTACATTGAAAACCTGATTTTAATGGCTGTATAGTATCCCATCCTGTGGGTATAACAAACTTATCCTAATTGACTCCCAAGTAGTAGCTATTTAGGGAGTTTCCTATTTCTGGGCATCACAAAGAAGGCTGTGATGAAGACTGATCATTAGATCCATAGAAGCGGGGTTGCTGGGTCAAAGGGTCCTAACAGTGTCAATGCTTTTGATCCCCATGGCCAGACTGCCCCTCCGAAAGTTGTCCCTGTCCCCAAGCTGCAGTCACTGCCTGGGGGAGGGGCCTGACCAGCCCAGTCGGGGAGCCCAGGGGCCTCCATGGTGGCCGGAGGGCTCACATCTGTCTCAGAGGCACACACAGCTGCCCTCCCACACGCTGCTGCGGAGAAAACCACCCTCACTCCTGTCATCCCCAGCTTTTTTCATTAACTTCAAAGCCAGGAAATGGCTCTGTAAGTCGCTATTTTCTGTCATCTCCATCCGGAGCCAGGTAATGGGGTGGGGGGGAGGGGGGCGGCTGGAGCCAGGCCCTCTGGCTTTGTTCTGAAAGAGGA
>NW_005354174.1:6149171-6153268 GCF_000412655.1 Myotis brandtii | reverse complement strand
AGCTCCCCCACTCCCCCCACCCCCTCCCCACTGATGTCCACACTGCAGTTGCCCCTCCAGAGGCAGCCAGTCACCTGACTGGATCTTAGGTGCAGGTGCGCTGAGCTGCCCTCCCTTGGCGCCATGGAGAAGGGTGCTGAGCTTACAACCAGAGTCCTGTTCTCCTGCAAGTTCTCTAAGGAAGTCCTGTGTCCCCTGGCCTGTTCACACCTCAGCTGCTGCGATCCATGCCCACGGCAGCATGGGCTCGTTTCAGATGAGACCGGCGTCTCCCTGCGTCCTGAATCACCAGACAGTTTTTATAGGGTTCAGCAGAGAACAAAGACAATGGAAGGCCCGTGGGGCCTCAATCACCTTTTGCAAAGATCCTCCCCCAGGCATCAGGCTCCTTGCTCCTGCAGGGAGCTGTCCAGGTGCTGACTGGGTCGAGCGCCCTCTTCCTGACCCACCTTCAGACCTTTCCTGCCATGGTCCCTTTCTTCCCGGTCCCCTGCTGTCTTCCCCCTCATCCAGGGCCTTCATTTCAGGGTCATGTTCTTGAACACCCTGGAACTTCTCAGCAGTCAGCATGGAGAGAGTCTTATTCTGTGGGTGGGCTCCCTGCCCTTGGAACTGTTGTATAAGCAATAACCTCGTTGCCAAGGGGACAAATGACCAGAGCAGAGGCTGAACAGCTGGTCAGAGGGGAGCAGGGAGGGCAGCGTGGACCAGGGCCAGTGGGAATCCAATCGGCCGCCCAGTCACCTCGCAGGGACATAGACAGCACCAGCGTGTGAAACCTCCAGGTTTCTCACTCTGAGGAGGAGGGGCACCTTCTAATTGAAGAAAAGAAATCAGTTGTTAACAGGCCGCACCTGGAGGCCTGACAAGGCACAGCGGGGGGGAGGGGCGTCGGCTGGTGGCATGGAAAACAGCTCAGACTGAACTGAGAGGTGATGGGAAAGGACAGATGTGCTGAGGTCTGAGTGATGGGACCAGTGAGGTAGAGCTGGTGTCCCTGTCGACGCCTCCCCAACCGGCAAGGTCAAGTCCAGGAGAAAAGAGGGAATGTACAGGACTGAATCCACAGTCGGGGAAGAGCAGGTGAGTAAGCCATCTCACCTGCGAGTTTAACACACCCCAAAGCACAGACCCACCGTCTGGTCCCTGCCAACCAGCCAGACAGGAAACATCACCTGGTGGCCCCGCCTCCCTTGGAGAAAGACGGTGGCTCCTTCTCTCTAGCTTCCTAAAGTCCAGTCTTCCTTGAGGCCTGGATACCCCGTGGCCAGTGACCCTGTCGCCCCAACCTTCCTGTCCACCCAGTCATCCAGAGTGTGTGGCCCCCTGGCTCCCCACTAAGACCAGACCCTGTGAGCCTGGGTCCTGACCCCTGGCCTGAAGATTCTGGTGGCTGTGACCACGCGAGGCATGAGTGATGCCCATGCACATGGAGCTTGAACGTGCCCCTCTCCAGTGAGTGCTATAACTTGGCCATTTCTGGGGCAAATTACTTCTTTCCACCTCCATTTTCTCACCTAGAAATAGGAAACAGGAATGTCATAGCTCAGTGGTCGGCAAACTGCGGCTCGTGATGGCTCTATGGCCCCTTGAGTGTAGCCACGAAGTTTCAATCGCACTGTACATGCGCGCCTGCACATGGTATTTTGTGGAAGAGCCACAATCAAGGGGCCGCAGTTTGCCGACCACTGTCCTAGCTCATAGGGTTGCTCACCTGTCTCCACAATCCCAGAGGCAGGGTAAATAGGATGGCAGAGACCTCCATGGCTCCTAAACCTTCCACCTGCGAATGACGCATGTCCCTTCCGCTCATATTGCATTGGCCAAAGCAGACCCTCCGGACAAGCCTGACTTCAATAGGCAAGGAGGGAGCTCCTCCCATAGGAAGCCCAGCACCAAAATGCCGTTTCTTCTGGGGGTGCAGGTCACGTGGACCTTCCCCACCAACGCGCTCTCCCAGGACAGCTCCCACCTCCACCTCCAAGGGGCCCGGCTGGACCTGTGCCCTCCGAGACATAACTGGCTATTTCCCTTCACTTGAACACAAGGCACATCCTGCAAAGCTGGATGTGCTCATGTGTGTGTATGTTCCTCATTAAGACCTAATGCATGAAGCCATCCGATTTGCTCAGATTGGCCCGGGATTCAGCAAAAGCTGAGGTTTTATGAAACTTCTCAGCCAATGTGGAATGCATGAATTATTGAAAGGACAGAAAAAGACCCAGGGAGGAAGGGCTGTTCCATTATTCATCGGGCCTGGAGTCCCCAAGTCCCCGAGCGCAGCTGCCGGCTTTGACACCTACAGCATTTTCCCATCATGTCTACAGGGAAGGTTTCAAACATGCCCTAGTGGCAGCCTCCAAGCAGGGCTCCTGCCCACACCATCCACTGCCTGGCTCGTTACCTGAACCAGTCCAGGCCGAACTGTGGGCTAAGTGGGTTGATGTTTAGTGCCCACCCGCCTCCCCTTCCTAGCGCTTTCTGCTCACAGGCCTCAGAGCTGAGGTCCAAACTCTTTAAAAGAACCAGAAACGCTTTCATTCTGACCCCAATGTGTCTCTTCAGTTTTATCTCCATTCTCCAACCCCCACCTTACCCCGGACCATTTGCCTTTCCCTGAATATAATTTCATATTCTCATACCTTTGCCCATGCTGGCCCCTCTGCCTGAAACACCCTCCCCAGCCCTTTCTCTACCTGGCAAACTTCTATTCATCTTTAGGACCAGATCAGAGAACGGGAAACCAACTTCTGTGGAGACCCCTGGGTTAGACATCATCTCAATGAAGTGTCACCATAACCCAGTGAGGTGGGTGTTATAACCAACACCAGCTCCATACGTTGTGGGGTCCGGTGCAAACTGCAAATGCTGCACCTTGTTCAGAAATGATTTAAAATTTTAAGATGGCAAAAGCAGATCATGAAACCAAGCTTAACGCCTTTCTAAAAGCAGGGCTGTGTGCACAGGTCACATGCCCATAAAGGCAGCCCTGATTGTAGAGGAAGAAACGGAAGCTCAGAGAGGTTAAGTAACTTGTCCAAGGTCACACAGTGTGGCAGAAGCAGAATCAGGTTGAAAAACCTCGTCCATCAAATCCCAACTCCCTTTCTCTCAACCACCCACCTCATGAGGCCTCCCCATTTGCCGCTGGGCAGAGAGTGCCTGGGGAGGAGGCTGTGAGCACCCCTAGAAACCATTTTCCTTTTAAAGGGTGCCTTCCGCAGGTCATGGGTCCATTACTCCCCTGCCCAGGAGAACAGCATCACACAGATCAAAGAGGGCCTGGGGGGCAGGTGGGCATCTCACACCCCTCCATCAGCCCACGAGGGAGGATGCCCACTGCCCCAGCCGCCCCCTCCCTCATGCCCACCCTCAGGCAGTCTGCTCACCCCCAAACACACTCAGCGGTTGCCTGATCCAGGTCACACTCTGCTGCTGACCTGGATCTCAGGGCAGCGTCTCTGGCCTTTGCTGGGAATATTAAATGCAGATGTTGAGACAATACATCTCCTGGCTGCTATGCCCATTTTTCATCTTCTCATGTCACTGATTCAGCTTCACCAGTTTTTTTGTGTGTGTTTTTTGGTTTGGGGGTTCGCTTTTTTCTTTTTTTGGTTGTTTCACCTTAAATGCTTTCATTCAACAGTCATTCATTCAACAATGTTAACCACACACCTACTATGTGGCAGGCCTTCTGCCTTTAAGGAGCCATTTGCTTAACACCGCACAGACAGAACACATGGTGAGGCTTTAACAGAACGGATCCTGGAGCCGCAGAGACCTGAGCGGCAATCCTGACTCTGCCATTTTCCAGCTGTGTGTCCTGCAGCATAAGCCATTGCTCTGTGCCTCCATTTTCCCCGTCTGCAAAATGGGGTTGTTGTGGGGGAAAGCGCTTTGCACAGTGCCCCGTGCACAGTGAGTGTTCGATAAACACTAGGTGGCATTGTGGTGGCGGTGATTATGATTAAGCAGCAGTGGCAGTAACAGCTGGAATTGGAAGGGAAGTTGGACCCAAGGCTGAGCCAACCCACTCGGGCGCCTCCCCCAGCGGTGTTCAGCTCCAGCGGGGGAGCCCCGCTTCCGCAGGGTCCAAA
>NW_005354174.1:6139469-6148530 GCF_000412655.1 Myotis brandtii | reverse complement strand
CAGGAGAAAGGGTCCCTGCCAGGGGCCACGGAGCAGAGAGGGACGCGCAGGCGAGCCGGGGTGGCGGCCATGGGGGAGCCGCGGCCGATGCGCTACTTTCTCCAGTGGCTCCAAAGCCCCGTGTTAGTTACTGGATCGGACTCTTCGGTTTCCTCTTGATCTGGCCTTTGATGAAGATGCAGTTCGGTAGAATTTTGTAAGTGAAGTCAGACGATCACTTGCTGGGACTGATGATCAAATGGTCACTTTCCGGGGCTGAGAGTTGGGGAACCCGGCCGGGAGGGAAGAGGCCCGTGTTCTGAGCCTGGCCACTCTCACGGTGCTGCTCCGGGGTGGGGTGCAGCCACGCTCTCATCTGCCCCCTAGAGCCTGCTGGGCACTGCTGTCCCCTTTTATGGTTGGAGAAGCCTATGTTCAGAGAAGGGAAGGGATCCGCCCACTTGGCACTGGATTATCAGTGGGCCCATGCGAGCAGGTCTCAGGACAAGGTCCCCGCATGTCACACTCCCTCCAGCTGCCGTGTGCCCGCTCCTGCTCCACACCATCCGGGGAACCGGAGATGGGCCCACCCTCCAGACCGCCTCAGGCTCGCTCCCTCACGTCCCTAAAGCCCAGGGCTCGATGAGCGAACATCCCAGACCGCCCTGGAGGTGGGCGAGGGGTGACTTTGGCCTGGATCCCTCTGATGTACTGGGGTCAGGACACCTCAGGACCACAGGCAACTTGGTGGCAGGTTGGTGGCATCTTCCTGCTGACACCACAGCCAGCCTGCCGCCCGGAGTCTGCCTGCGACGCCCTCGCCGTGCCTCGCTTTCCCGCTGACTCGGCAGCTGGAGGTGGCTGGGGACATCCCGTTTCAGGGCCAGGTCCCTAGGGTGCCTAGAAAGGGTGACGCCCGAGACATCCCCACCGCAAACGTCTGCCTCCGTCTCACGTGTGGAAGGTAGTGGGTGCCCTGAGGGGCGGGACGGAGCCAGGCCGCCCTGTCCACGCGTGTCCAGTGTGTGAGGGTCCTTTCAGGGCCAGGTCCCTAGGGTGCCTAGAAAGGGTGAGATCTGTTGCTGCGCCCGAGACGTCCCCACCGCAAGCGTCTGCCTCCGTCTCACGTGTGGAAGGTAGTCTCACGTGCCCCGAGGGGCGGGACGGAGCCAGGCCACCCTGTCCACGCGTGTCCAGCGTGTGAGGATCTTGGCATCCTGGTGGGCTGCACCCATGGTCCCGCCAGCTGGCAGCCGGCTTGTGAGAGCTGGGCCATCCTCAGGTTGTGAGTCCAGGCCTGTGATCTGGGGCTGAGGTGGGGGAGGGGAGGGCGGAGGGGAGAATCGGCTGAATCGTCCACACCTGGCTGCAGGCAGGCCTTCTGTCGTGGTGGAAAGCGGGCTGCAACCCCGGCTGGGTCACCAGCAGCAAGACTCAGTGTCCTCATCTGAAGCATGGGGCCGGGGCGTTGTGGACAGCAAGCACACGGTGTCGTGTCCAGCTCACTGGGGGTGTCCAGGGCAGGTGTCTCTGCTTCCTCCTGCCCCGGCCTGACTCCGACATTGCACTTGAGGGAGGTGGTCATGCGGCTAGGACCCTCGTGCCACCCTGAGGGCTGGAGGAGCGTGGAAATGTCTGTGTCAGGGTAGCTCACGGGTGGGGCTTGGAGTCCCAGAGAAAGAGGGTGGGAGACTTGGAACCCAGTCTCCACCAAGCCCTGCCTTTGGGGGAGTTGGCATTTCTGCCTCAGGGTTCCAGCCTGGGCCTCCCTCCCTACATCCCCCCACCCCCCACTCATTCCCAGGTGGTCACGGGGCACCAGTGTGCGGTTTTATTTCATCCTGGGTCTGGGGTCAGCCTGTTTCCCTGGCAGAATCGAGGCCAGCTGCCTGTGACTGCAGGAGCCCCAGGACAACCCCTGCCCACCGGGCATCATCCTGTTCCCCCAAACCTAGCCGTCTGCTGCCCAATATTCCACCATTAGAGACTCGTTCCTTCGGCTCCTGGCCTTGTGCTCGGTTATGTCAGCTGCTAAACCGTAGCACTGATGACTTGTTTAAAAGCTTTCAGGGGCGGGCAGAGGGCAGGAGAGTGGGAAAGGGGCACTTTCCCAGCCTCAGAGTTTACAGAGAAGGGCCCAGCTGGGAGCCCAAGGAGGCCCCTGGGAGAAGGAAACGCGTGGGGGGCTGGGGCAGGCAGCAGGCGGGGAAAGCTGTGAACCTCGGGTGGGGATTCCTGCTGGGAGTGTGGGCTGGGTGGCCTGCTGAGTGCGCAGGTGTTGATAGAAGCTTCCAGAGGCTTCCAGGCCAGTGGCCGGGTGGGGCCTCAGAGCCTATTTCTGGAGGCGATCTAGGCCCAAAGCATCCTTCCTTTCCGCGCTGCTCTCCCGTCCGTAGACCGCGGCCACGCGGAGTTGAGAGGAGCCCATGGGTGGTGTTCTCCGGCCGAGGCAGTTGTCAGTGTGATTTGTTAGGTCAGCAAAAGGCCTGGGCTGAGCCGTGCAGCGGGGTTCCAGCACCTGTGCCTTCCTGAGCACCCACAGCCCTCGCACTCCCATCCTCAAAAAGAGCAATAACGCCCGAATTCCCTCGGACCTGTAGCTCCCTGGGCTGTGAGGGGCCACCGGGGTCACCCCAAAAGACTGTGTAGGGGGGTCCTCACTCAGGGGGTCGTGGGGGGTGAGGACTGACAGGCCCTGCCCAGGGGGCCCACAGGCAGGCTTTACGTGGGAGGGGCAGGCTGCGTAGCTCGGGCTGGAGCTGTGGGGGGACCTGAAAAAATGGACTCATCCTGGCCCGTGGTGGCCCAGCAGTGAGCAGGTGGCGGCCCGTCCTGGTGCTGGTGAGGGCAGAGCTCAGACCCTATCACCTCCGGCCATGAACTCCCAACTGTCGGCCATTCTTAAAGATGATTCTCACCCATATCCGTTCTTAAATAATAACAGTGATAACATGACAACAGCTCCTCGTGCTTCCCTCACAGTGTGTATGAGCGCCTACTGTATACGTGCCGGCTACTGTGGTGAGCAAAGGGCACACGACTGTGGCACTGTTGGCATTTGGGGCCGGATTATTCTTTTGGGGAAGGGGCTGGACTGTGCATTGTGGGGTGTCAGCAGCACCCCTCCTCCCACTGCGACAACCGAAAATGTCTCCAGACAGGCCCAGTGTCCCCTGGGGGTGAAGTCACCTATGCTGTGAACCATCGGGAATGCAGCTATGAACCAAACGACAGAATCCATTGCTCTTCCCTGAGGAGTAAGCATTCGCCAGCGGGAGGTGAACAATAAGTACGAGAAAGAAGGGAACTGCACAGGAGGCTGCACCGTGAAAAAGCCGGGTGGGGGTGGGTGCCATTTTCAAAGGGGCCTTTTCTGTAGGTGACATTTGAGCAGAGAACGGAGGAGGGAGGGAGACGGGAGGGGAGGGAGGCGCACACAGACCTGGGGGAAGGGCCTCCCAGCAGCGGGGAGGAAGGAGGCACCAGCAGGAGGCGGGTGTGGGTGTGGCCGGTGGGGACAGTCCAGCAGGCTTTGAAGAGCCCCATCAGGTGACCAGGAGGCCACAGCTCTCTCCCTGAGGCAGGGTCACTCCCGCCAGGTGCAGACACCATCCCAGATGTCCCCACACGTGCGCACAGCGTAAGCCCCATCAGGTGACCAGGAGGCCACAGCTCTCTCCCGGAGGCAGGGTCACTCCCCAGTTGCAGACACCATCCCAGGTGTCCCCACACGTGCGCGCAGCGTCCTGTAAAGTGGGCATTGTCCTTACGTCTGTTTCCAGGCGCACAGGGCCAAGCCACTTGGGGGGATACCAGTGGGACATGAAGTGGAGCCGCCCACACTCTACTGTCGTCCCCCTAATTGTGGACTTGGAGCCACACAGAAGCGCGTTAGGTCCCAGCTCAGTCGCTCAGTGGCAGTGTGTGACCTGGACTAGTCACAGAACCTCTCTGGGCTTTGGTTTTCACAGGGTCTTTATGGGAGTGGTGTATTGTCTGCCTGTGCCATCCATGCCGCCTGTGCCATCTCTCATGCCGCCTGTGCCACCTCTCATGCCGCCTGTGTCATCTCTCATGCCGCCTGTGCCATCTCTCATGCCGCCTGTGCCATCTCTCACGCCACCTGTGCCATCTCTCATACTGCCTGTACCATCTCTCGTGCTGCCTGTACCATCTCTCATGCCGCCTGTGCCATCTCTCATGCCACCTGTGCCATCTCTCATACTGCCTGTGCCATCTCTCATGCCGCCTGTGTCATCTCATGCCGCCTGTGCCATCTCTCATGCCACCTGTGCCATCTCTTATGCCCCCTGTGCCATCTTTCATACCGCCTGTACCATCTCTCATACTGCCTGTACCATCTCTCATACTGCCTGTGCCATCTCTCATACTGCCTGTACCATCTCTCATGCCACCTGTGCCATCTCTCATGCCGCCTGTGCCATCTCTCATACTGCCTGTACCATCTCTTATGCCCCCTGTGCCATCTCATGCCGCCTGTGCCACCTCTCATGCTGCCAGTGCCATCCCTCCCTCCCTCTCCATACACTCGTGCCAGCAGGAGGCTAGAGGGCGGGCAGCACCCTCGTTTCCCCCAGCCACAGGCTCTGTCCTGGATTTGTGCATCTACTCGCTGAGCGGCAGCAGTGCCATCTGGTGAGCTCAAGGCCAGTCTCTCGGGAGGTCAAGGGAAGTTCAACGCTCCCTTTCCTCTCCGGGTCCCAGAGCCGAGGAGGAAGAACTGCTCTTCTGCAGTCACTGCCTCCCTGCCCATCTGTCCGAGGAGGCTGGCCCAGCCTCCCCTGGGAGCTGAGCGTGCGGAGCTACAGATCGCTGTGTGCTTGAGCAGGACAGGGAGGCCGACAGAACCAAGACTCTGTGGCCCCTGAGCCCCTGAGACTCGAAGGGGGTGTCAGTGGACCCAGTGCCAGGTTCTCACTTTCCCAGCGATACACGTCAGAAATAGGTTCTCAACTGGAAATGTGGTTTAAAAGTTACCCCAGAGAGTTGAGACCTGCAGACACCTCCTCGATCGTGGCCAGTCGAACCCCTTTCTTCCCCCGTGTGTGGGAGTCTGCCCTGGGGACGGGCTGCAGTGATGGGACCGCCCAGGAGGGACGTCCCCGGGGCTGTCGGCACACGGGTGTGTAGTGTGTGCTGGAGAGCGGCTGAGGCCCCTCGGGAGGCGTGTGTATCCGCCCCGTTGGTGTGTCCTTGTACGTTTGCCATCTAATGGGATGATGGGATGCCCAAGGCCCTCTGCCTGTGCCAGGCAGGCCCCGCCCAAGTCCCCACGGCCAGAATCTTTGATTCACCTGAAGATGAGCCCAATGGGTGGATCCTCCTTCTGTACCTCCCAGCAAAGCATCCTGTGCGCGGATCTTCTTGGGGGGCTGCCACAGGAGTTACCCTGGCCTATGATGGGCGCCAGGAGACCCCTGGGCAAGGCCCACTCCTCTCCGGGGCACTCTTTCCCATCTGCTCAGGCCGGGGTGGGGAACGTCCGGCCCGCAGGCCCCGGGAGGCCCGCGAAATCATGTGGCCTGGCCCTGAGCTCATTAAATGTTTGACCAGATAGAGCAGGCTGATTTTTGAGTTGATCGTTTTCTGTGGCCCGTGAATGGTGTTATCAATATCCAAATGGCCCCTGGCAGACAAAGGATGGGATGGGAGCAAGGACTCATTCTCTCCACACGTGTTGTGGGCACCTATTGTGTGCCAGGCTCAGGGGTGCTTCAGGGACTAAAACAGCCCCTCCCATCGGGAGCGTCCAGCCACAGCCTCCGAAGCCCTCCCAGCTCTAGAGCTTGACGGGCCCTGGCTCTGGGCGTAAATCTGGACCCAAGTCTCCGAGCGCTTCAGGGGAGCCTCAAACCCTCTCCCCAACCTCCCTCCCCCACCCACCTGCTGCGCCCCTCAATCCACTGCCAAAGGGGTTACGCTGGCGGTCCACAGGGGACACTGGCGGTCTACAGGGGATGCTGGCAACCTTCAGGGGACACTGGCGGTCCGCAGGGGATGCTGGCGTTCGCAGAGGACATCTGTGAAAGATAAAAATGATTCCAGGGCTGGGAGTGTCCTGCCACCAGGGCGAGGCCAGGCAGCAAGATGGCTGTGGGCCGGCCTTGAGGACTTCTGTCACCACCTACTGCCAGGGACCTTGACAAAGTTACTTGTGCTCTCTCAGCTTTCCTACTGGCACCAGGGCGAGGCCAGGCAGCAAGATGGCTGTGGGCCAGCCTTGAGGACTTCTGTCACCACCTACTGCCAGGTACCTTGACCAAGTTACTTGTGCCTGCTCTCTCTGAGGTTTCCTATTGTTAACCTGGAAATGATAATAGCATTGTTCGGAGGGGTTTTATAGTGAGTGGGTTTTTGGGTGGTGTTTTTTGGCAAATAAAAGAAACTTTACAAATGAGAAGGCTGAGGCTCAGAGAGGCTGAGCAACCAACCACAGTCACCCAGTTAATAAGTGGCAGAGGTGAGATTCGAACCCAGGTCTCTCAGGGACCACCGCCTGGGAGCTCCTGCTGCTCAGCGCAGCTCAAGCAGAAGAGGGAGCTGATCAGAGAGGCCCCAGGCATGTCCTGGAGCTCAAGGATGGGCCTCGAAGTCGGAGTTCATGAGAACCTGGAATCAGGACCAGAGGAGGTGGGACCGTCTCTCACAGCTTCTCCAGCCGCAGGGCCCTGTGGTGGCATCCTCGGCAGACCACAGGCCACGGGAACGAGCAGTTGGCTTGATCTTAAGAAGAGCATGGGCACTCCCCGGGGGAGGAGTGTGGTTGAACCCGCTCAGGTCAGGCGTCCACCTCTGGACCAGTCAGCTGTGTGTGACTGTTGGGACCACTCCCGGGGCTGAGAGAACAGAACTTGGAGAAAGGGCAGGGGCCATGGGCGGGCTGACAGGCCACAGGGTGAGTGGGACAGAGGACCCAACCGTGGGTACCTTTCTAAAGTACTGTCTTGAGTCCCACGTGTCAGGCATATGGAAAGAGAATGATTTGGGCCATTTCCAGAAGATGGTGGCTAATGACAGCTTCATCCCTTCTGTGCTTCTGGGTTATACCTGGCACTTCTGCACAAGGGTGGCAGGCATTATCCCCATTTCACAGATGAGGACACTGAGGCTCGGAGGCCTAAATAAGTACATGGTTGATAGGTGACAGACCAGGCCTCTCTGATGCTCAAGGGAACCAGCTTTCGCCGCGCCGCCCTAAGGCTGGCCCCGGCGGAAATCAGGCATCAGGCAGGGAGAGAAGAGGCTCGGAGGGGACTTAAGTTCTGATGAGCCTTTTTGCTTATTGTTTTCATTTCCTTGGTGTTGAAGCAGCTCCTGGCTATGGAAGGAGGTTTGGGAAATGAATTGGCAGGAAAAAGAAGTGGCCAGGAGCAGCCCTGTGTGACCTCTGGGAAGCCTCTGCTCGCATGGTGGGGTTGTCTGGCGGGGGTTCCTCGCCTCCCCAGAGTTCGAGGCCAGGCTGCCCGGGTCACAGTCCAGCAGGAGGTGGCCCTGCTCCAGGCATCTGGACTCCCATGAGCCCTTCATGGAGGACGACGTCCTGACATAGACTCACACACATGCCCAAGGGCAGAAACCATAGCCCTTAAACCCCTGTCCAGCCTGCCTCTCGGGTGGGGGACAACAACGTGCTGTGTGAAAGGGTGTGGTCCGCAGAGGCGAGCTCTCCAACATGAGGAGCCAATGACCCCCCTCAGCCTTCCCAACTCTCCCATAATTGCTTACATGCATACTAGTACATTGTTGGTATGCACTCCTTAAATTGTGGTGAATCATATTCTTTGCTATAAATAAATGCAATCTGTTGGGGTTTTATTGTGGTAAAGTACAACGTAAAATCTATTTTAACCATCATCCAATATACAATTCAGTGGCATTTGGTACATTCAGATGTTGTGCAAGCGTCACCACTCTAGTTCCTGGACATGTTCCTCACCCCAAGGGGAAAGCAGTCCCTCCCCAGTCCTTCCTCGCCGCATCCCTGGCAGCCACGCCTCTGCTTCCTGTCTCGATGCATTTACCTGCGTTGGGTACTTCGTATCAATGGAATCACAGCCTGTGGGCTTTTTCACTTTTTTGTATTTTCCGGGTTCATCACGTTGTAGCCCGTATCGGTACTTCGTTCCTTTTTGATGCTGAATAATATTCCCTTGTGTGGCTGTGCCACGCGTGTTCTTCCGTTCTTCCGTCAATGGGCAGGCACTGGTGCTATTTCCACCTTCTGGCTATGACAGATGATGCTGCTGTGAACATCCAAGTGCAAGTATTTGTTTTAACCCTTGTTGCCAGGTCTTTCAGGCTTATCCCTGGGAGTAGAATCGCTGGCTCATGTAGTAATATTATGGGTAACTGATCAGGGCCCCACCAAACTGTTCCCCGCAGCACCCTTTCACATCCCGGCACCGATTTCCCCACATTCTCACCAAAACTTACGTTTCCTAAAAACCTTCTGAACCACGGTCACCCGTGTTTTATGGGCCCATGGAGGCCCAGAGCAGTTAAGCATCGTGTCCAAGACCACACAGCTGGTTGTAGCAGAGCCAGAGCCTGAGAGAGGGGCTCTGCCCTCCAGGCTGCCGACCTCTTCATCCAGCCTCCGGGGTCAGAGGCTTGGGGCTCACAGAGCCCCACTCTGTTCTGGCTCCTGACTGCCCCTGGCACTCCACCACCCATCACGGCCTCCCCTCCAGACAGAGGCCCCACCGCGTATGGCGCTCCTGGGCAGTAGGTGTCGGCAGGCCAGGAAGTGCTGCCTTCCCCGCGGGGTGACACATCCAGGCACCCAGCCCTTGCCCTAGGAGGCAGGTGACTCCTGTGTGCATCTCACTTGGTCCCAAAATAGCTGGCTGCTCCCTGCTGGGTGACCTTCACTTGCACCTCTCCTCCGGAGGCCCGAGATGCCTCTGCCAGCCTCGCCTTCTCTGCAGAAGGAGCACGCCAGGTGCTCCGGGGCTGCCAGGCGCATAGCACCCAGCCAGCCCCGCCCTTCCAGGGCACCGGGCATCGGCTGCCCTAGTTCACGAAGGAGAGGGCGCCAGGCTGGGGGCTCGGCCCCTGTGCA
>NW_005354174.1:6135664-6139380 GCF_000412655.1 Myotis brandtii | reverse complement strand
GCTGGGCTTGGCCTCCACCCGAGTCCCAGCGCCGAGCGCAGTGGCAGGCGCATGGTGGTGCCCGGGCCCCACTTGGCCCTCGGCACCCTCACGCTGCCCCTCTCTGAAACCTTCCTGCAGGACATTGCTCCAGATTTCCAGGCACCCCTGTACCCCCTCTCCCCTCCCTCAGCACACTTCCGGAAACTGGAGGGGGACAGCTGCCATGTGCCAGGAGCTGTGCTGAGCCCTGTGTACCTCACTCACCAGAGTGAGGCTGGAACAGCAGCTGGTGACAGCACGGGTGGGGGCTGGGACCTGTGCGAGAGTCGCCTCATGCATGCCTCGCCGTGTCCCCGAGACAGGTGCTGTGACATCCCCGGGGAGGACAAGGCTCTGTAAATTCAGACTGAAGTGCTGCTGGCTGATGTGTCTGCACCCCTGGGGTTTCAGCTCAGCTTTGAAGGTATTTAAGCCGAGGCAAGTAGGAATCTCTGTGTACAGGAGACAAGAGGTTGGGGCTGTGGTGGGGCCCTGGTTTCCCCTTTGACCTTCTCCCACACCCCCCCCCAAGTTGGTGACCTTTGCCCCGACCCTGCTGGTCAGGCCCCAGCGCTGTGTGCAGAGGGGAGCCCGGGCACCCACATCAGCTAATGGGTGGCCCCGTGCGCATTGATTGAGAGCCCGTTGACAAGCCAAGCGCCAGCAGCCATGAGGGGGCACCGCTGGGTTCACCCCGCTTCAAGATCAATTAGAATAAAAAGTGCAGCCACATTTGTTTCGTCGGCCCTGCCTCTGCAGAGGGAAGCAGTGCGAGGAGGCCCAGCACAGAGGCATCCGTCCTCCGTTATTGATTTCCCGGCTCCCTCTGCCTTCCCTCCGGGCGGAGGGTCTGTCTCCCTCCTGATGAATGTGTTGTTGTGGGAAGAATGAGGAACACTCATCCCCTGATGGGCCTGTGGACACGCCGGGAGGGGCGGGTGCGGGGAGGGAGGGTGGAGGCAGCCAAGGAGGGAGGTGGGCAGTCTGCCCTGCATTCTGGAGGCAGAGAGAAAGCAGCAGCCCTCCCGCCTCGCCTCCTACGCCAGGGAGGGGCAGATCCAGCACAGATCAGCCCAGGGTGCCCTTGATCCGAAGACCTGGGGATTACACTTCCTGGCTGAGTGGCCCCCTGGAGTCTGTTCCCAGGGGTGCACCTGGGAAAGCGCCTGCCTCTCTGTAGGGATAATGGGGTGAAACAGGCTGAGGACTCTACTCAGGAGACAAGTTCAGGTCCCATCCCAGCTCCCTGGGCAGGACGCCTCTCAGCCTCGGTTTCCTCTCTTGCAGAATGGGTCGTGCCATCCATAGGGTCGTGCCATCCATAGGGTCGTGCCATCCATGGGGTCGTGCCATCCATAGGGTCGTGCCATCCATAGGGCCATGCCATCCATAGGGCCGTGCCATCCATAGGGTCGTGCCATCCATGGGGTCGTGCCATCCATAGGGCTGTGCCATCCATAGGGTCATGCCATCCATAGGGTCGTGCCATCCACGGGGCCATGCCATCCATGGGGCCGTGCCATCCATGGGGTCATGCCATCCATAGGGCCGTGCCATCCATAGGGCCGTGCCATCCATGGGGCCGTGCCATCCATGGGGTCGTGCCATCCATAGGGTCGTGCCATCCATAGGGCCATGCCATCCATAGGGCCGTGCCATCCACGGGGTCGTGCCATCCACAGAGTCGTGCCATCCATAGGGTTTTGCCATCCATAGAGTCGTGCCATCCATAGGGTCGTGCCATCCATAGGGCCGTGCCATCCATAGGGCCGTGCCATCCATAGGGCCGTGCCATCCATAGGGCCGTGCCATCCATAGGGCCGTGCCATCCATAGGGCCGTGCCATCCATAGGGCCGTGCCATCCATAGGGCCGTGCCATCCATAGGGCCGTGCCATCCATAGGGCCGTGCCATCCATAGGGCCGTGCCATCCATAGGGCCGTGCCATCCATAGGGCCGTGCCATCCATAGGGCCGTGCCATCCATAGGGCCGTGCCATCCATAGGGCCGTGCCATCCATAGGGCCGTGCCATCCATAGGGCCGTGCCATCCATAGGGCCGTGCCATCCATAGGGCCGTGCCATCCATAGGGCCGTGCCATCCATAGGGCCGTGCCATCCATAGGGCCGTGCCATCCATAGGGCCGTGCCATCCATAGGGCCGTGCCATCCATAGGGCCGTGCCATCCATAGGGCCGTGCCATCCATAGGGCCGTGCCATCCATAGGGCCGTGCCATCCATAGGGCCGTGCCATCCATAGGGCCGTGCCATCCATAGGGCCGTGCCATCCATAGGGCCGTGCCATCCATAGGGCCGTGCCATCCATAGGGCCGTGCCATCCATAGGGCCGTGCCATCCATAGGGCCGTGCCATCCATAGGGCCGTGCCATCCATAGGGCCGTGCCATCCATAGGGCCGTGCCATCCATAGGGCCGTGCCATCCATAGGGCCGTGCCATCCATAGGGCCGTGCCATCCATAGGGCCGTGCCATCCATAGGGCCGTGCCATCCATAGGGCCGTGCCATCCATAGGGCCGTGCCATCCATGGGGCCGTGCCATCCATAGGGTCGTGCCATCCACAGGGCCGTGCCATCCATAGGGTCGTGCCATCCATGGGGCCGTGCCATCCATAGAGTCGTGCCATCCATAGGGTTGTGCCATCCATAGGGTTGTGCCATCCATAGGGTCATGCCATCCATAGGGTCGTGCCATCCATAGGGCTGTGCCATCCATAGGGTCGTGCCGTCCATAGGGCCGTGCCACTCCTGGGCTGGATGAAAGGACCCCAGGTAAAGCATCGTGAATGCCAAGGGTCAAGGTCAATGCAGTCGATCAGCAAGGGCTTCTGATGACTCACCCCATTGTTTTCTAGGCCCTGAATGTGCAACCTTTGCGGGGTCAGTGGACAGATGCTGTGTAGGTCACTGTGAAGGTCTAGAATCAAATGTCTAAGAAAGAGGTTGAGGTAGAAGAATAAAACCCCTTCGTCCTCCAGGAGGCGGGTCTCAGGACAGCTCCCAGCCAGTCTGGCCAGGAGCTGAGTTCAGTGAATGGTAAACAAGCCAATAGGGGTGAGAAAGCAAGTCGACAGCCCGCCTCCAGCCCCATGAGCCGCTCAGCTCCTGAGAGCAGACTGCAAGTGGCCTGAATGCCGCTGGCTCCACTCACTCCTGTGTCCCCCCTTGGCAGCCCCATGCCTGCTCTCTCTGCCTCAGACTGAGATTGACAGGGGCAGGGGCCCTGAGGACACCCCGCCCCCCTTAACAGCCTACAGAGCTCCATGTGACTTGCACCTTTGCAGACGGAGGGCCATCGTCCATTAAGCTATGGAGCGAGCGCTCCACTTAGCGTGTATATTGGACACAGTTAAATAATGAAAATAAAAATAGAGCATGGCCAAAGCCTGGGGCAGGCTGGCGTCTGCCCAGGAAGGAGCAGGGAGGCCATCCCAGGAGAGCAGAGGGAATTCACCAGCAGCCTCCCTCTCCCTAAAGCTGCTCTGCTTCAAAAAGCTTGATATAGATATATGTCACCTTTTGTAATTGTTGAATTAGAGCTCATAAATGTGTATACATGCACACACACACATATGTGCACACGCCCCCATTGGAGAAATAGTTTGTGCTGGTTATGGCACATTGGGAAATTCAGAAGCATAGAAAGAGGCAGTCTTCCCCCCCCCCCCCCCCCCCCC
>NW_005354174.1:6122981-6135581 GCF_000412655.1 Myotis brandtii | reverse complement strand
GCGTTAGAGATTCTTGGTACCACCGCTAGGAAAAGGGGGGGAGGGGGGGGTGAAACGTAGGTACTGCATTAGACACGTCCAGTTTCAGCAGCAGAGTGAGCTCAGCTAATGCACACTCATTCAACCACCAGCACTTAAGGAGGTTTTAAAATCCACAGCTGACTCTTAAGAAAGACTGAAGCAAGTCTTTCCTCAAACCCAGAGCCTTGAGCAGGTGAACTGCCACCAAGGCGGACCAGGAGGTACTGGACCCAGATATGGCCATAGTAGCTCAAGCGTGAAATGGTAATGGCCGCCCAGGGACAGGAGGATGTGGCCTTGGGCCCTGGCAAGGCCAGAAGTCACCACTGAGACGTCTCTTGGAACAGGAGGCTAGAAACCCACCTAAGAGTGGGATGGCTGGGTTTGCGTGGGTTTGTTTAACTTTACAAGAAACAGCAAACGGCCTTCTAAAGCAGCCGTGTCATTTTGCGTTGCCTCCAGCAATGTATGAGAGCTCCAGTTGCTCCAAGTCTTTGTCAACACTTACTATTGTCAGTCTCTTTCCTTTTAGCCATTCTGGTATGTGTGTAACGGTATCTTGTTGTGGTTCTGATATAACTTGGATGATGAAACTAAACAGGACAGTGGAAAACTTTATAGGTCAATCTCACTCATGAATATAAACACAAATGTCATCAATAGAATGTTAAACTGACATTTGTATTTATATTCATGAATGAGATTGACCTATAATTTATATATAACTAGAGGCCCAGTGCACAAAATTCATGCACAGACAGGGTCCCTAGGCCTGACCGGTGATCAGGTCGATCGGGGCCTTCTGGCTGCCAGCTGGAGCCTTCCTTCCCCGATGCCGGCTGCTGGCTGAGGCCCTCCTTTGTTCTGCGCTGCCCCCTGGTGGTCAGCGCACGTCATAGCAAGCAATCAAACTACCGGTCTCCTGGTCAAACTCCCGAGGGGACACTTTGCATATTAGCCTTTTATATAGAGAGATACTATATATCACAACAAAAGCAACATTCATCCCAGTAATGCCAGAGTGGTTTAACACTAGAAAACCTGATACTGGATAACTGCTGGGAGACAGTTACCCAGGCTGGTTTTACAACAGAGGTGCAGCCCAGCTGGTGTGGCTCCGTGGTTGAGCATCGACCTGCAGGAGGTCACGGTCTGATTCCCGGTTGCTCCTGGACCCACAGCCTCCTGGCCAGCTCTCTGTCTGACCCAGGGCTCGGGGCTCAGAGGGGCAGGGATTCGGGGGTGGAGAGAGGGGAGGCCTGGGCGTGTGTTGTGGACCATTAGAGCCCTGAGTTATGGCAGGATATGCTGGAGGCGGGAACGGGCAGGCAGGAGGTATTTATAGAGGCACATCCGCCGCTTTGTAACCTGGCCAGGCCCCATCGATCGGCTCCCCAGAGTCATGTATCAGCGATTCTCTGGAGGGAGTGCTCTCTGCAGGGCTCCCAGCTGGCCTGGAGCGCCTCCCAGGCGGCACCTCCAAAGCTAGGCCCATGTCCCTCCCCAGGCTCCCCATCCCTTCTCCCGGAAGGAAGGCTGGGCAGCAACAGAAACGTCTCTCTTGAAACACAAGTACCAACTCCAAGCGTGGAGGAGGGGCTTGGACAGAACCAAGACCAGCTCGGAGTCCGGCGGGAGTCCGGCGGGAAGGCTCGGTTCCTCGCTCCTCCCTCCCAGGCCTCCTCCTCACGCGCTGTTTCATGTGAAAAGTACCTGGTGTGTCCATCCCCCTGAGTGATCCAAGGGCCAGGCAGACAAGGACACGTAGCCTTCAGCCTCTTCTCTCAAGCAAGAGGCTGCGGAGGTTGAGCAGAACTAGGTCAACGTTTTCCCTTCGACTGCCAGGAATCTCCGCTCTCCGGAAGCGAGTTTCCAGGTGATGAGCTCAGCACCCTGTCGGACCGACTGCCGCTTCTCAGGACGAGATGCACGAGGGACAGTTCTGCTCCGCAGGGAAAGGGGCAGATTGCTGGGTTCCAGCCCAGCCCCCCCACTTTCTAGCTGGTGACCTTGGCCAAATGGTGGGGAACACCCCCCCACCGGTAAAGCGGAGATAATGACCACAGTTAAGATGACTGTGTGCATGCACTGTGCACCAGGCCGGAGCCCCTATTTTAAGCTGGTGACACGTGTTGGTTCGTTTAATCCTCACCCCCCTTGGAAGAAGGTACCAGTACCGTCCTCACTTTACTGACAGTGCCCACCACAGAGGGTTGTTTCGGGGATTAAGTGAATGAATGCGTGTAAATTGCTTGGAACCGTTTTTGGCACAGAGCCCTCCTGATCCAATAAACATCAACCGGCAGGAACCGGGGAGACAGAAGGACACGGAGAAGCCGCAGACCCCAATCAGGGTCCCAGGCAAGGACGGGCGGTGGGCCCGCTCTCCCCGCCGGCCTCTGTGGCCCGGATCTGATAGATGGCCCGTGTCACCACAATTAGATCAGGTCTGAACACTGTTCCTGCCCACGCATTTAGACACAGGGTAGGAAGTCGTTTTCCATCTCTCCCCGGCTCTCCTGGCCCCTGGAGCCGCGGGGGCACTGCTGGTCCAGGCTGGGCGGGCGCTGCGGGAGGCGGAGCGGGAGAGGCAGCTGCAGGGTAGGCTTCTAATTGCCTGCGATTAAGACTTCATGTCACTGAAGGCGGCACGGCGGTGTTTAAAGGGGACTGAGAGGAAGAAGGAAGTGTGCGGCTCTGCCTCTTCGAAAGTAAATGCTACAGAATAAAAATCCTTTTGTGTTGGGGTGGGACTGGGGGCGGCTGCTCTCACTGTGGGGCTGGTGTCAGGGGCCTGGCGGACATCTGCTGCTGCATGCCTCCGGCTGCGGGTGTCCCCGATGTGTGACTCAGGGGCAGAGGGGAGGGTGACCTGTACTATTCGTGGCTGATAGCAGGGGAGGGATCGGTGGGCTTCACAGGTCAGAAGGATAGAAGGCTCAAGGTACAGACACATTTGCTCAAACTCGCAGATGTATGGAATGGTCTCCTGGCTCCTTATTTAGTTATGTTTTACATCATGTATGCCCCTGATGGAGGATAATTTTCAACATCAAAATCCCACCTCCGCGTTGTGGAAGAGCGGAGGCAGAAGTTTTTGAATGTCGGTGAAATGGAAGCGAGGGCTGGTCTCCATCGATGCCCGGGAGGCAGGGGAAGCACAGAGCCTGGGCCGGATCCACTCCCTGCCGCTGGGAGCTGGGTGGCCACCATGTCTTCATCCTCGGGTTCCTCTGTGTAAAAGAGTAATCATAACGTGACTTGGCCGGGAGGGTATCAGAACGGGAATGTGGATGCTGGCCCGGCAGGCGTGGCTCAGTGGTTGAGCATCGACCTATGCACCCAGAGGTCATTGGTGTGATTCCCGGTCAGGGCACATGCCTGGGTTGCAAGCTCCATCCCCAGTGTGGGGCATGCAGGAGGCAACCGATCAATGATTCTCTCTCATCATTGATGTTTCTGTCTCTCTCTCCCTCTCCCTTCCTCTCTGAAATCAATAAAAATATTTCTTTTAAATCGTTTTAAAAAATGATTTTGTGGGTCAGGAATTTTGGGAGTGCTCAGCTAGGCAGTTCTTGCTGGGGTTTCTCACGCAGGTGCAATCACATGTTGCCTGGGGCTGCCGTCATCCGAAGGCTCAACTGGGCCGGAAGTCCAGGATGGCTCGATCCCATGGCCGGCAGCTGATTCTGGCTGTTGGCTGGTCGCCCAGCTGGGCTTTCAACCAGAGCACCTGTGCATGGCCTCCAAGCCGGTGTTCGCAACCAGAGGAACATTTCTGTTTATGACAGCTGGGGTGCTCCCAGCAGCCGGCGGACAGAGGCAGCAGTACTGCTGACATCCTGCACTCCCATGACACCCACACAACAAAGGACTGTCCAACCCCAGATGTCAGTGGGGCTGAGATTGAGAACCCTGCTCTAAGGCACGGCAATCTCAGGGAGGTCGGACTTCCTACATGGGGGCTGGGTTCCCCGTGAGGGAGCTCCGGAGAGAAGCATTCGGAAACCGCACCTCCTTTTATGACCCAGCCTCAGGAGTCGCGTGGCATCATTTCAGTGCACGCTGTTGGTCGAAGCGGCCCCAAACCTGCCTAGACTGAAGGGGAGGGGACGTGCGTGGACCCCACCTCTCAATGGGAGGAGTGTCAAGGAATCTGTGGTCCCTTTCTAGCCAACGAGAATGCAATGGCATTCAGCACGGTGGACAGCAGGCAGGGCCATACGACCACTGGGGGCTGACGGTCACCGGTCTTCCTGCTGGGAGCTGGCCAGGCTGATGCTGAGTCCCTAGACCAGCTCACAGGAGCAGGTTTCTCTGGGCCGGTAGGAAACTGAGGTCCGAGTTCTGCATTGTACTGTCCTTCCACCTTCTCCTTCTCTCTAATTAAACTACTGTCCCGTCCTGTAGCTGGCCTCCCCCTCACACCGGTACCCTCACCTGTCACTGAGCACCTAAGCACGTCACTGAAGTCCTTTCATTCCTGGCTTGGGCAGGGAAGTGTGCCGTTTGTGATTTAATTCTCCACAAGACATTTTCCCGTAATTGCTAGTCACGGATGATAATTAGCACCTGCTAATTCCTGATAATTAACAAGGTAATACGCGGAGGTAATGCACCCGGGTAATCATCGTAAAAGGCTCAAAGCTGCCATGTTTCCGCTTCTGGGCCCCACGCCCCAAAGGGTAACATCGCATTTCAGCAGCTCCCGCCCAGGGGTTAGCTGGGGCCCCGCTCCCGAGGGCAGCGAGTGGTGAATTGATGACTCTAGTCTTTGTGCTCCTCTCTGGGTATAGAAATAATACGTTTTCCTAGCAGCTTTGTCGAGCACAGGAAAGTGATAAAGAAAATCAAATATACTTAACCTTATTACCTGGACGCGTCCGCCGTCCACGCTTCGGTTTATCTCTTCCCAGCTTATGAGTTTTTCCCCAGTTGGATTCCTGCGAGACGTGGTTTTACATCCGGCTTTATTCATTTATTATTACATGTAACATAAACATCTATCCTGGTGGCAGCAGCTTATAAAAGAGTCTGCCTTCCCCGTCAGAAGATTCAAGTGAACCTGGTAGGGGGAGGGTGGGGTTCGTGGGGAAGGTAGCCACCGTGTAAAAGCAAAGACTTGGACCGACGCCTGGGGACGTGGGAACTAGAAATTCATCCCAGACCAGTCGGCGTCTCCCCGGGGACCCCCGTCCCTGCTCCCACCAACGGAAGACACGGGTGCACCGATGCGGTTACATCGGGAGAAAGTCAGGAAGGCAATGAACTAAGATGCGACGAACGGTGTTTTAAGAATGGGGCGGGCCGGTCATCGTCATCGGCTGCCTGACGATTTTCCACGCAGCCCCGGGGGGAAAGCATTGGACCAGCACCCAAACATGACCCGCTCACACTCTGTCCCCCCATGGGCCTGGCTGGGTGGCCTCCGGTCCTTCTTCCCTCTGCACCTGGACGTGCTTGTATGCGGTTTGGGAGAAATGTCAGTCTTCCCGCCCTGCAAGGTGGTTTTCGGAATCGGGAATGCTGAGTCAGAGCACCTCCAGGAGGCGCAGGAGAAGATCTGCCCGGGGACTGCCCAGAGGACGCCCAGTGGGATCAAGAAACAGCCCTTAGCTTTGGCTGGTGTTGCTCAGTGGTTAGAGTGTTGGCCTATGCACTGGAGGGTCTCAGGTTCGATTCCCGGTCAAGGGCACATACCTGGGTTCCGGGTTCACTCCCTGCCCCAGTGGGGGTGCCTGCGGGAGGCAACCAGTCTATGTGTCTCTCTCTCTCTCTCTATCTCTGTCTCTATCTCTCTCTCTTTCTCCGTTCCTCTCTCTCTCTCTCCTTCTCCCTCTCCCTCTCCTACTCTCTCTCTGAAAAGCAATGAAAAAAATACCCTCAGGTGAGGATTGACAAAACAAAAAGAAAGAAACAGCCCTTAGGTGACACGTGGCCATTTACAAAGACAGTCTTCCAAGGATTGCAATGGCATCACATACGTTTCTAGATCCCCTAATGACCCGCTCACTTCACCCCAGCACCTCTGGGACGGTGCATGTCTTCAGGAGGGAGACGGTGGAGCCAGAGCGTGGGCTTTGGGACTAGACCTCGGTTTCAGTCCACAGTCTGTCACCCACTGGGACTGTCCTGTAGGCTACTTACCATCTCTGAGCCTTGGTTTCCCGATCCACAAAATGGGCCTAACACTACCTACCTACGGGGCTGTTGTGAGGCCCTGATATTATTTATTTGTAAATATGATTTTGTAATAGAAGCATAATGACACATGTGCAATGAATCGGGTGGTTATTTTTCACTCAGGGCCGAGTTCCGTAAGTTTGCCACACACTCTGGAAGGACGCTCCCCTCTTCCCAAGCTCCCTCCAGGCTTCACGCTCGGCCGTTACAGAGCTCCGTGGGTCATCTCCGGCCGCTTCTTTTATTTCTTGCATTTGGAGATTCAGATCCAATCTCCTCTCCGCTTTCATCCCCCCCAAGCCTGCAAGACCCAAGGTTTTTGTTGTCTCGCTGCCAAGATTATCATTAAAATCGACATTCAGCTCCGGCCGGCGGCTAGCTGTCATATTTCAGAAGCCCTGATCTGGCCGCCTTACAGGAGCGCGAGCTTAGCAGTATCTGGCCATCGCTGCTTAATAACAGTCCTTACACCAGCATCGTGCCTGCGACTTTCCAAAGCCCTGGCATGGCTGCTGTGCCATTTCATCTCCCAGCAGCTTGGGGGCGGGGTGGGGGGGGGGCAGGTCTTGTCATTCTTCATGGGGGAGAGCCTCATTCCCAAGGTGGGTTCACAGAACGAGACGCCATTGTGTGGACAGATGCGCTTGGAAAACACTGGAACGAGTGCAGCTAAACGCACTTTCCGAGGCTTTAGCCTGTGAATGTGCAATGAGATCCTTCACGGCCTAGAGCAGCGCTTCCCACCTGAGCGTGGCTTCTGTCCCTTTCCCGCGGGCTCAGCCCGGACCCACCTGTGCCTCAGCCCTGAGTAGGACCCCTGGGTCACCACAGGTGTCCCCGTCTCCCGGCGCAGGTGCTGGGGCCTGACACTCACCGGAACATTAACATTAACGTCCTGTTTCAGCATTTCTGGCTGTGCAGTACTGCCAAGGGTTGACGCCTCGGCCATGTTGCAAGCATGGCCGCTTAGGCGAGGCGCGCCGAGTGCCAGGCCCCACCCTCTGCCTGTCCCTCCAGCTCCCCTGGGTGACCCTCTTCTGGGCTCATCACGTCCTGGCTTCCCTGCCACCGGTTGCTTGGCACGGTTCTCAGGCTTGAGCAGGTACACACTCACCTGGATCTTGTTACGACGTGGATTCCATTTACAAAGTTGGGGGAGCCTGAGCGGCCGCATTTCTAACAGGCTCCCCGGTGATGCTGCGGGCCCGTGGTTCACACTTCGAGTAGCAAAGGCCTTCGTTCTCTGCCCGGGCTGCATGTCAGGGTCACTGGGAGCACTCGGGAAGCCCAGCTGCACCAGGTGCTGGGAGGGGCGCCCAGGTGGAGATTGCTGGGCACTCCCTGGTGATTCTCCATCAGAGCCCTGCACTGGGCTGTGGGCTCCGTGGGGGAAAGGGGGGGCAGTCAGCATCCATCTGCCCTATTCCTCGGGTCTCCCAGCTCCGAGCCCAGTGCCTGGCCCTGGCAGGGATCTGAAGACGCGCTTGTGGCTCACCGTGAACAGACCCTTCGCGTCTCTCTGGCTGGTTCAGAGCTGGCTCCTGCCGATACTGTGTGCTGAGCAAGCAAGAGTCAGACAGCTCCTAACGCGGTGGGTGCAGGAGGCCCCTTGACCTTGGACTGTGGTGTGGCTCCTTTACTTCTGTTGACCTAGAACTACAACTGATCGCAGCCCAGGAGGAAGGCCCCTTCCCCAGAAGCCTGCTCTGCCCTCTGCCTGTTCCTGAGGCTGCGGCTGCTCCCCTTCCTGACGCCGCGGCTCTGCCAGGGTGCACGGGACCCTCCGAGTCCTCCACACAAGAAGTGCCCAGCAGAGCTCACCCTCACCTCTCCTCCTGCACCTGGGCTCTCGGGCAGATCCCCCATCGAGCTGCATGCTCACTGCTTTGTGGGTGCCTTGGTCCTTCTAGGCGGGACGTCTTCAAGGTCAAGGATAGCGTCATGTTCGGTCTTTTTATCTCCCATGTTGGGCACCATGGATTACTGGGTGAATGAATGAATGAATGAATGAATGGCGTTATCTAGCAGGGGGACTCCCACAGAGGACAAGGTGGCCCCTTGTAGCCTGGCAAGAAAGCTGTGAATTCCTGGCAGGGCGAGGAAGAGGGTGGCACCTCTGACCAGTGTCCTGGTGTCCAGAGAGCCGGCCGGCCTGGTGGTCTGGACTCACCAGTTAGCCAGGTGGGGTTCGCTTTAGTTACCTCCCACGGCCCCTCATCGTGGCCTCCTCGGAGCCCTGGCTGCTCCTGCCCGAGTGCCCAGCCTCTCTCCTGTCCCCAGAGCCTGCCCCCTGCTGGCGGGACCACGGCTGCAGGCGCCCACCTGACCGTCCGGGAAGATGAGCACCTGCGGGAGGAAGGCACTGACCCTGCTGAGCAGCGTCTTTGCCGTGTGCGGCCTGGGCCTCCTGGGCATCGCTGTCAGCACCGACTACTGGCTGTACCTGGAGGAGGGCGTGGTCCTGCCCCAGAACCAGAGCACGGAGATCAGGATGTCCCTGCACTCGGGCCTGTGGCGAGTCTGCTTCCTCGCAGGTAAGGGCACAGGGTGAGCCTGCCCAGGAGACCCCTGCCCCACCTTGGGGGGAGAGGCCCCGCTGGAAGGAGGCGGTTCCCCCGGACAATCCTCATGAACCCGGGCCGGGTCCCTGCGGCCACCAGGACCCACCCCAGACTGGAGCCTGGCGTGTAGTGTCCATTTGAGCAAGTCCTCTCGTCTCCTGGGACCTGGGCCCTCCCACGGGAAAGGTGACTGTGACCACGCCTCCCCCCGCTCCACCTCCAGGCTGAGGGCTGCTGGCCCTGCTCAGGGCTACAGGTGCCCTCCGTGCCTGAGCCAGGGCTTCACTGATCTCCATGCCCCACTGCACTGCCAGGCAGGACTGGTTACTGATGCCACCCTGCACACGAGGGAATGAAGGTTCGGGAGGCGACCGGGTCCCCTTGATTCAACGTCGCTGCATCCACCAGTTTCCAGGGTGGGCGATACTTCAAACCCACCTTCCAGAAGGACCCGGACAGGTAACCGATCCTTGTCTTCATAGGTGAGGAGCGCGGACGCTGCTTCACCATAGAGTACGTGATGCCCATGAACAGCCAGCTGACGTCCGAGTCCACGGTCAACGTTCTGAGTAGGTGCCTCAGACTCCATCCTGGGCCCTGGCCAGACAGGGCAGTGAGCAGGGCAGAGGGAAGGGACGGGTGACCACTCTTTTCTTTGGAGCTAACGTCCTCAGACTCAGCTGGTGGTGCCGGCCTGAGCTCCCCGGGACTTACTGTCGATTATTGATCCAGGGGTGGTGACGGGTTGGAAATGTCCCAGTCCTGTGACCCAGGCGAGTGAGAGGCCATCCATACCCAGCATCTTGGTCTGGTTGGGCTGCTAGAGCAAAACCCCACAGACCAAGGAGCGTATGAACATCAGAGATGTCTTTCTCTCGGGTCTGGAGACTAGGAGTCCACGATCAAGGCTCTAGCATGGCCCGTTCTGGTGGGGCCTCTTGCTGTCCTCATACGGCGGGAGGGAGGGGTGAGGGAGCTCTGCGGGGCCTCATTCTCTAAGGGCACTAATCCCCTTCGTGAGGGCTCCACCCTCGTGACCTAAGCACCTCCCAAAGGCCCCACCTCCTGATGCCATCACATAGGAATTTGGGAAACACAGTCATTCAGACCATAGTACTCAGGGAATTGAATCAAGCCCTCTGGCCCCCAACAAGACTGACTCTGGGCCTTGGCCTCCAGAGCTGGTTCTGACCCCTGGGGTGCATTTGCAGTACAATTCCCCTGGGTTAGCACAGACTCCACAGGCTAAGGGCTAAGGGACAAAGCCCTGGGAGGTCCCAGGCCACCGCAGGAGGGGGTGCAGGCCGGGGAGCGCCTGCAGGTGCAGCTCTGGGGACCTGACAGCTGGCAGACACTGCCAGGAAGCCTCGCCTGAGGAGGGTAGGCCCCGAGGAAGGCCCCTGGGGCTGACGGAGGCCTCTTGTCCCCTCCATCAGAAATGATTCGCTCGGCCACACCGTTCCCTCTGGTCAGTCTCTTCTTCATGTTCATTGGGTTTATCCTGAGCAACATCGGGCACATCCGTCCCCACAGGACCATCCTGGCCTTTGTCTCCGGCATCTTCTTCATCCTCTCGGGTAAGTGTGCTGTTTTCATGCACCGTGGGCTTCTGACTCCCCCAGAGCTCTGCTCCGGGAAGTCCATCCTTCCATCTGAGAAGCCATTCATTCCTCTGCCCGTCTGTCCATCCATCCAGCACATCGTTATCAGGCACCTGAAGAGAGCTCAGCCCGCCCTCTGCAGGGTGGTACTTCCCCCTCGTCCAGAGGCAGGGACCCGGGTGACGCTCTTTCCCTTTCTATGAACCTGGCGGTAGTCAAGGCTACCCCGTAGCTCTGAGGCACCTGGGATGTTTCAGCAGCGGCCTGAGGGATGGGAACCGGGCTGAGGGATGGGAACCGGGCTGAGGGATGGGAACCAGGCTGAGGGATGGGAACCAGGCTGAGGGATGAGAACCGGGCTGAGGGATGGGAACCAGGCTGAGGGAAGGGAACCGGGCTGAGGGATGGGAACCGGGCTGCGGGATGGGAACTGGGCTGAGGGATGGGAACCGGGCTGAGGGATGGGAACCAGGCTGAGGGATGGGAACCAGGCTGAGGGATGAGAACCGGGCTGCGGGATGGGAACCAGGCTGAGGGATGGGAACCAGGCTGAGGGATGAGAACCGGGCTGAGGGATGGGAACCAGGCTGAGGGAAGGGAACCGGGCTGAGGGATGGGAACCGGGCTGAGGGATTAGAACTGGGCTGAGGGATGGGAACCGGGCCACGGGAAGTTGTTTTGACGATAGCGATGGACAGGGTCCCCTGGGCCCCCAGTGATGCAAACACAAGTTAAGTGCCAAGGAAGTCTTGAATCATTGATTTTCCTTGAACAGTCATCCTTCAAGAGGCCCTAGTTTAATCACATAAATGGAATTAAACCTGAATAGCTCAAAACAGAGCAATTAGTTATGTCCTGATTCGATTACAGTCACTAACTGATGGGACCGGTGCCTGAGGCCGTCATTGGCACAACGGCACCGTGGGAGCTTGGGCCCCGCCGACTTAACGATGGCTAGAATCTGGACACACTCCCCTTGCCTCTCTGCCCAGCGATCTCAACAGGCCACACCCAGGGGTCAGGTGGGCTGGGCGGACCGTGAGCCACTTGGTCTCCTCAATGATGTTCCTCTGCCCTGGAGACAGGAACCGGAGGCTGCTGCCTCTATCAAGGGGCCTATCTTATTCCTCAGTTTAGCAAAAGCCACCTGCTGGCTCAGTGGTTCTCACCCATCCTTCACATGAGGTCACCGGGGAGCTGTGAAGACGCCCTCGCCCACAGGTGACTCAGAATGTCCGGGGGCGGGTCAGGCATCTACGTCTGACAGGTGATCCTAGCGGGCAGGTGGGGTGAGAACCCTCCGCCTTACCATGGGTCGGGAGGCGGCCGGCCAGGGCGCTTGTTTTCTTTCTTTCTTATTATTTGAATTTATTGGGGTAACATTGGTTCATGAAATTACACAGGTTTCAGGGGTGCGATTCCATAATCCATCATCTGTGTATTGTATTGTGTGTTCACCACCCAAAACTAACTCTCAAACAAAACAGGGCGGGAGCTGTCTTACTGCAGCTCTGGACAGGGTCTCGGGAGGAGAGCGCCTGCTCCCTCTGACCTCCAGAATGAGTGCATTGTCGCCACAAGGCCCGGGCTTTCGGGCTTTCGTCCTGAGCCCCAGGGGAGGCGGGTGCCCCATTCGCACCCCGTGGCCCTTCTCTGAACACCCGCCCTGCACCAGGCCTCTCTCTGGTGGTGGGCCTGGTGCTCTACATCTCCAGCATCAACGACGAGATGCTCAACAGGACCAAGGATGCGGACACCTACTTCAGCTACAAGTACGGCTGGTCCTTCGCCTTCGCTGCCATCTCCTTCCTCTTAACGGAGGTAACGCCCCCGCAGGCTGGGTGGGGAGCGGGGCACTGCCCGTGCAGGCCGGTGGGCGCCAGGCCCCCAGCGGTGAGCTCTCCTCTGCTCCCTCTCTCTGCAGAGCGCGGGCGTGATGTCCGTGTACCTGTTCATGAAGAGGTACACTGCCGAGGACATGTACAGGCCTCACCCCGGCTTCTACCGCCCGCGTCTGAGCAACTGCTCCGACTACTCGGGCCAGTTCCTGCACCCAGACGCCTGGGTCCGGGGCCGCAGCCCCTCCGACATCTCCAGCGACGCCTCGCTGCAGATGAACAGCAACTACCCAGCCTTGCTCAAGTGCCCCGACTACGACCAGATGTCGTCCTCGCCCTGCTGAGCCCACTGCCTACCCCCCTCCCCTGAACCCCCGCCCCCTGCACCCCCCCCCC
>NW_005354174.1:6114614-6122954 GCF_000412655.1 Myotis brandtii | reverse complement strand
ACCCCGTCCCCCTGCACCCCTGCCCCCCAGGACCGTGGATGGCCAGACAGCCTCTTCCGGGCTCGCCCCTGCTGGCCTGTGCTCCCTGGGCCCAGCCTGTGGTGGACAGGCCGAGGCTGCCCCCACACTTAGCTGTTGTCACATGACCATGTTGTCTCCCTGCTTCCCCCACAATGTCTCTAACTGCCCCCCCCCCCCCTCAGGAGTCTGGAGCCAGCGGGCAAGCGGATTGGCAGAGAGCATGGGTGTAGCCCCGCCTCTTGAGTGCCAATCACTCCAGCTGCTCTCCCCTTTCCTGGGACAGGTGGGTGTCTAGCCGTGTACTCATCCCTGCACACCCAACTTCATGGCCCCAGGCCAAGGCCAGCTCTGGGACGCCAAGTTCCTGCCACACCCCCAGCTGGACCTGTGTCTGCCAATGGGCCTGGCCCTCACATTCATGATCTGGCCCATCGGACAAAAGGTGACTGATAGGGAGGTCTGGCTGGTTCTGCGTTGCCAAGCAGCGTCCTTGTGAAATCTTTTATTCTTTTTGTCACCCATGTCCCTCCATACAACACACCCGTCTACGCTGTCCCCTCCCTCTCTGCCCACAGACTGTGACTCCTCCTCCCACCAGAACTCAGCTGCCCACCTTGGTCCCCAGGGGCTGAGGGCGCTCTGAGGCCACTCTGACGAAGTCACCAAGAGGTGTTAACAGCTGGTGATGTCTTACTATGTATGGCCCCTCGGTGACATATTCAACAGGGGTCTTTCATGCCTTAACCCCAAGAAGTGACTCTGATGATGAGAATTTTGCTGGTCCGAGTGAATATTCCCAGGCGCTGTTCCAGGCCCTGGGGATACTGCCCCTGCTCACTTGGGCCTCATTTCCAGCCCAAGGCCCTAAAATCGAATCATGGGGACAGATGTCTGTACCACCCGCAGAAGGCAGCTTGCGAGGAGGCTGCGTGGGACTTGGAGCTGCATTTGCTGACACCTGGTGCATTTTGAGTCTGAACAAGCCAGGCTGGGACTCTCCAGCGTCTCTCCTGAGGATGTCCGGGAACATTGGGGGGTTGCCCATCTAACCCTAATAGAGGGTCTGCTTCCTGGGTATGGGACCTGTGTAGGCATACAGATGCCCCCAGAAGGCAAGGCGGCATGATGCCCATTTTTCTGGTAGGAAACCTGGGCTAGGACGTGGGAAGCACCGACGTGAAGTCCACGGGGCGGAACACGGTGGGAGCACCTCTACGAGTGTCACCCCTCAGTTCTCGGGGGTCTCAGCCGGGCGGCTTGTTTCTGAGGTTTTGACTAGTGAAACTGCCGGCTGCCTGCGCGTCTCTGCCCTGCCTGCTTTCCGCTCTTCCGCGCTCTGAGATGGCTTTGTTTCTGGGCACAAGGCTACGGTGGCGCCTCGTGGGCTCTGAAAAGTTGTACAGAGACGTGCACGTGACGTGTGCAGCCTTCCAGTGGGCAGTGGTTTGGGTTTTTGTTGGGGTTTTTTTTGTTTGTTTTTTTGCTCAGCTGCCATAACAAAATGCCGCAGACTGGGCGGCTTAAACGGCAAACACTTTTCTCACGTTCCAGAGGCCAAGAGTCCGAGATCAAGGAGTCAGCAGGTCGGGCTTCGTCTGGGGCCCCCGTTGGCTTGCTGATGGCCACCCGCTCGACCATGTCCTCACGTGGTCTTTTCTCTGCACGCATGGTGTCCACACCCCCTCTTTATAAGGACCCCATCCCCAGATCGCACGAGTCGGCTTCCTGGAGAAAGCCCCAGGTTGCTCTCGTGTGTGACTTCAACCCTTGCCTATGAACCAGTAGTAACTCTAAACCCAACTCTCCCTCCGTTGGCACCTGTGACGGCTGTTGTGGTCTTTGGCTACTGTTTACGGAATAACATGGAAACCGCGTTCTCCCTGCAGCCAAGGGACCGGCGAGAGTCCCTGGAGGCCAGTAGGTAGCTTTTCCCAGCCGGACGGGGTGCAGATATGCTCTCCGACAGCTTTCGCCAGTGGAATTAGCTCGCAGGACACACTTTCCTCGCCCTCGCGCCCTTTCTCTGTCACTGCGCCAGCCTGGTTTGTGTGCACGGGGAGGAGATGGAAGCCCCTCGCCCCGGGCGATGGTTGGCTGTGCCAGCGTTAGGGTGGGCCCTTCGTGGCCTGGATGCTGAGCTGCTCAGTGAAGCAGCTCTGACCCTGGGAACGTGCAGTTCACGCTCATCTTAGGAACTGAGCGCCTCCTCAGTCACTGCGCAGCCATCACCGTAGCCTTTCCGTCTAGGCCTGTGGTCAGCAAACCGCGGCTCGCGAGCCACATGCGGCTCTTTGGCCCCTTGAGTGTGGCTCTTCCACAAAATACCACGTGCGGGCGCGCACGTACAGTGCGATTGAAACTTCGTGGCCCATGCGCAGAAGTCAGTTTTCGGCCTGGGCGAGTCTATTTTGAAGAAGTGGCATTAGAAGAAGTGGGGGTACGTTCGCTGAGGTCGACCCCTCAGATTGAGGACGTTTTTAGCAAAGGCCAGCTTAGGAGTACCCTCATTAAGTTAATAACAATGTACCTACCTATATAGTTTAAGTTTAAACCATTTGGCTCTCAAAAGAAATTTCAATCCTTGCACTGTTGATATTTGGCTCTGTTGACTAATGAGTTTGCCGACCACTGGTCTAGGACGTCATCTCAGAGCGGAACCCTACTCGCCGCCTCTCCACAATCAAGAGGATTTGATCAACCATTAAAGTATATAAACTCAGCTCCGAGATCATGAATGAGGGTCCCTTCCCCAGTACACTTTCGGATCTTTTGTTTCCTAAGCTCTTCAAAACATACATGGATGAGCGCTTTCCCTTTCACCCTCAAAAAGTGGGAGGGGAGACTCATACACCAAAGTCTGATGACTTTTTGGAATAAAACCACTGAGGGTTACCAGCCATCGGGATGTCGGTTCCCTCCCACCTGGAACTCACAACCCTCCTTCTTGCCTCAGGTGTGAGCCGGTGAGGCCTCAGCCCCCAAACACCAGGAGGTGGCCTTCAGAGGAAGGGTCCGTTTCAGCTGTGCACCGAGTTGAGGGAGGCGTTACGGGCAGATCCACGCGTGTCCCCAGTTTAGTGGGGATGTTCCAGAGTCACACGTGGTGAGAGGCCCCTCCTCAGTGTTTGGGTAACTCTCCTTTCTCCCTAAGTAAACATGTTGTGTCCGGGCTCCGGAGAAACAGAACCAACAGGATGTGCGTATAGAGAGATTTATTTCAAGGAATTAGCTCACCTGATGATGGAGGCTTGGCAAGTCCAAGATATTAAGGGGAGAAAAAGATCTTACGGGGGAAGCCAGCGGACTGGAGACTCAGGGAAGCGTTCTAGTTCAAGTCTGAGGGCCGTCTGCCCAGGGGAAGTCAGTCTTTGTTCCATGCAGGCCTTCAAGTGACTGGGTGAGGCCCACCACATTATGGAGGGCAAGCTGCTTTACTCACAGTCCACGGATTTCAATGTGAACCTCATCCCAAAAGTAACATCTTTACAGAAACAGCCAGAATAATGTTTGACCAAATACCTGGGCACCAAGGCCCTGCGAGATGACACGTAGAATTAACCACCACACGTGGATCAAGGACAGAGGAGGCCAGGGGCCTTGGCATTCCAGCTGAAGAAGTGCAGGGTCGGTACCCGCACACCCAGGGCCCTGGGCCTCAGGCTGCCCCTCTAGCGGCCACCTGCTCCGTGAGTACACAGAGCCCATTTGCCACTCTCCAGTCTTGACTCTTATCCCGCGCTCAGTCGACACCCTCTCACATGCTAATACGACCCTTAGGATGTTAATTAGCCTGTGGGACACAAACACTCCACGTCCTGAGTGGGTGCAGATGTGGATGAACAAGTGGGTTCTGCCTGTTGCAGGCACTCTTCACCAGTGGTTCTCAACCTTGGCTGCACGTTAGAATCACCTGGGAATCTTTTTAAAATCCTGATTTCTGGGCCTCAGCCTCCGGAAATTCTGTTTCTTTGTTATGGGGTGGGGCCACAACATTAGTAACAAAGAAACCGAATTTCCGGAGGCTGAGGCCCAGAAATCAGGATTTTAAAAAGATTCCCAGGTGATTCTAACGTGCAGCCAAGGTTGAGAACCACTGGTGAAGAGTGTGGGGCAGAGGGGAGTCAGCACAGCCACGCGTGCTCAGGCCCAGACAGGCCGGGACGCAGTCTGAGCTGCGAGTGTGGGCTCAGCCACCGCCGTGAGGCTCCGCAGGCACCACCTGCAGGCTTGCCAGTCCCCAGAGGGTGGAGGGTGGTGCACCACAGCCCGGTCGTAGCCCCTCCAGGACCTGGAGATGTAACTTTCATTCATATAATGAGGGCGTTGGATGACATTGTCTCCAGGTTCTGTCTCCAACTCTGCAGGCAAAACCCAACCAAGTTCAAGTGATGGACTCCCTGCCTCTTTCCCCCCGCCCGCTCCTTCCTCTTGCCCGAAGCACCTGGACAACAACCCAAAGAAAATGGAATTTGGGTGAAAGATCAGATGGGCTTTGTCAGAGCCTGAGTTTGTTCTCAGGGGGGGCCGAAGAGCATTTCTCCAACGAGCTTGCAGGTGCTGTCAAGGTTGTGCCATGCTCTTGGCTCTAGGGCAGTGGTTCTCAACCTTCTGGCCCTTTAAATACAGTTCCTCATGTTGTGACCCAACCATAACATTATTTTCGTTGCTACTTCATAACTGTAATGTTGCTACTGTTATGAATCGTCATGTAAATATCTGATATGCAGGATGGTCTTAGGCGACCCCTGTGAAAGGGTAGTTCGACCCCCAAAGGGGTCGCGACCCACAGGTTGAGAACCGCTGCTCTAGGGACTGGGTTCCAGACACAGGAATTGTTTAAAGCTCCCAGTGTGGCCCTAAGGTGCTACCAGGGTGAGAACTACCGGCTGAGATCTACCAGGATCTACCCCTTGGGACTGGGCTAAAGCCCCTGCTCGGGCGTTTAGTTGGAAGTCAGGTGGCTTCCCAAACAAAAATGCAGGAAAAGAAGGGGAAAGAGTGCTGGGTGGGCACCCAGGGGTGCGTCAGACCCTGGCATCCTCCTTGCTACCTCCCGGCCCCCACAGACTCGGCCTCCTAGACCAAGGCTGTGCCTCAGGCAAGTTGTCAAGTCCGCGGGCTCATGCCCGGCCTCTCTCTCTGGGGCCCTTTCCCTGGTGAGCTGGTCTTCACTGGGGGCAGCAAGAGCCTGCCCCTGAGAAAAGACAGCAGCGCTCAGCTTTCTGGAGTCGGCGTGCTCTCGCCCCACTGCCGAGGCCCAGGGACGGGCTTCCGGCCCTGAGTAGGCGTGATGGATGTTCAGCAATGACCTTGCTGTCTCAGGGCTCCGGCTGCAGAGTTTAAACCAATCTCCACCACTGGTCTTTGAATAATTCATGTCACACTCGGCGAGCATATAAAGAACAGGGCTTCAGGGCTCTGGAGGTTTCTGATCAGGCAATAAAGAGACCATGTATTACAGGCTTCTCTGCAGAACGATTTTGGGTCAATTGTAATATTAAATCCACCCACATCCACACGTCCACCTCCTACCCCATCTCAGATACAATAAAATCCGAATGAACACACTGGAATCCATGGGGGTGGAGAGTATGTATGCCAAGTGTAAAGTCCTTTTCTGATTCAGTGACCTTTCTTAATAAAATGGTAAAGAGCCTAAATTAAGCCCCACAAAAGGCTCCGGGTGAGTAGCACATATTAAACCCAAAGCGATTCCCGGTGCCCTGAACGATCAGGCTGGATGGCCTGTCCTGCAAGGTCAGCCGCGGGTTTGGGGGAATGGATGTGCCGTCTTGCATCAAGACATCACCAGACGTTACCATCACCAACATGCACGGGAAGCCCTATCACAGTGGTTAGCACGTAGTAGGTTCCCTGCAAGCACTGTCTCATTGAACCCTCCTGATCCTCTACACTGAGACCTGCGGAGGGTTAGGGACTTGCTCGTGGCCATGCAGGTGGTCATATTGCAATGTCCTGGCAGTCAGTCCTGTTTCAATGTGGTCGGCATCTTCATTTCTAACGCCCAGCGTGGCCAAAGCACCCACTTCCACACTCAGAGACATCCCCCGTCTAGGTTTCCGTGGGGAGGAAAAGGTGTCGGTAATGGGGACGGATGGTGAGGTGTTGTTCCCCTGAAAGCTGTCTGCTTGCTAGTCCTGGCTTCGTGTCACATCTCTGCTCGTGATGCTCAATTCTCGGTGACACCAGCTGGGTGTCCTACCATTCAATTCTGACACTAACCAGAGTTTGCGGAGACGCCACAGCTGAAGGGCTCAGTCCCACAACACTGCCCCCCCCCACTTCAGACACCGGTCACCAGAAGAAGCCCCCCACCCCCACCCCATCACTCACAACTTCTGTCCAACTCACCTCCTCGGGTCCAATCATTTGCCAGAAGAGCTCCCAGGACTCAGGGAAACACACACACTCACCACCTTATTACATAGTAGAAGGTACAATAGGGGGTACAGGTGAGCCGAGAGATGAAGAGACACAGGGTGAGGTGTGGGTGTGAGACCCCCACACGGAAGCCCATCGGCTGGGGAGGGGAAAGGGTATTTCTGTTTGTCCCACACAACGCCTCCTGGGACAGCCTGGGTGTGAGCTGCCGTGCTGCCGCTGCGGGAGGTGCAGAGAACAATGCGGAGTGCGAATGACTTCCCCTTCGCCACACGGACATGCGACACGTGTCACCTGGTTCTCCTAAGTCATATTAATCCAACTGTGAGCCACGCTCAGCCGGTGGGTGGAAATTCAATGTCCCCAAGGGCTGCCCAGGAGTCCCCGGGGAGTGGACGGTATCGGTTAGCAGATGCCTGGAGATCCACAGCCCAGCGCAGTGTGGGTCCTGGGGTCCCGGCAGAGGCAGGGCCCCGACTCCTGGTGGCCACTGTCCTCAGAAGCCCCACTCTACACCCCCCTTGGGCCCTGCAAGGGACTCTGGTCTCCATCACGCTGGGAACCTGCCAACTGCACTTCCTGGCTCACTTCTTGCCCACGTGGCATGGGGACTGTCCCCAGGTTCACTATCTCCCTTGACCGCTTCCAACCTGTCCCTGTGGGAAGACACTCCATATGACTCCTCAGTGAGTCCCTAGAAACACAATGGGGGACTCTCTTCCTGGATCTTGGGAGAAGGAAATGGGGGGAAATGTCACAGTGTCATTCAACATTTGCCCTGCTAGCCTATTAATAATAATTACATTAATGCTAATATATTGTTTTGGTTTGGCTGTTGCTACCACTTATTACTGCATCTATTGGAAAAAATCCGCATTCTTAACCGGTACACCTGGGAAGTCTCGGGAGGACGCAAGAGGGGCCACGTGGAGATTGAAGGGATGCGGCCAGGGGCCCCCAGAAAGTGAATAGGCAGGAAGGACCCTCCCTGGGGAAGGGAGCCCTTCGAGGGACCACAGCCCTGACACCCTGATTTCACATTCTGGCCCCAGAACGGGGAGAGCACACGTCCCCGTTTGTCTCGGGCAGTCTGTAGTCGTCGGGGCAGCAGCTTCAGGAAAGAGACCTTAGCTTGTTCCTCCTTTGGGGGCTTTGACCGGGTCTGGGAACAGCTGAGCCCTGTCCCCCGGCACAGGAGACCCCCCTAGACCTCTCACTGCAGGGCTCACAGGGAGATTCATCTCTGTGTCTGTGCCTCGGCCCTGTCTCTCGCTGCCGGGGGCTCCTTGGCAGTGACAGTGCAGTGGGCACACCAGGGCAGGCTGCTCGGTGGGAAGTGCAGGCTTCGTGGATCAGGGCCTCCTGGCCGCCTTGCCGAGCCCCCAGCTACAGGATGATGCAGGGCACCCCACATCCCCGCCCTTACCACCCAGGCCTTCCCACCCATGCGTCCAGCCTGGGCCTCCGCTTCCAGGAGCATCTGGGTTGGCAGGAGCCAGCAACTGGGTTGTGGTGCCCATATTCTAAATGCCAAAACTGAGGCTCAGAGAGGGGGAGCAGAGGTCCCTACCCTCAGCCCACCTCCCCCTCAACTCAGCCCAGCTCAAAGGCGGCTCCATCAGCTACCAAAGGGGGCAAGGCCACGTGATCATGCCAGACAAGGGGGAGGGGCCACCTGAGCAGCCAGAGTGGGCAGGTGAACAGGGGGGCAGGGCCAAGTGATTGGCAGGAAGTGGGCAGGGGAACAGGGGGCGGGGCCAGGTGATGAGTCCTACCAGGTGTACCGGTTAATAATGCAGATTTTTTTCAATAGATGGAGTTACACATATTGATATATATGCGATTTGATAGGTATGCTATTTTGTTGTATTGACAACAAGCTTCAAAACTTCATATGTCAAATTTTCTGAAGGTGTT
>NW_005354174.1:6111339-6114236 GCF_000412655.1 Myotis brandtii | reverse complement strand
TCAATTTGAACCACGCTTTGATCGTGAAATGACCAGAATGGGCCAGAAGACACAGCAAAGTAATTTTGCTTCATGATGATGCACCATCACACACTTCAAAACCAGTTAAAGACACCTTAAAAGATCTTGCCTGGGAAGTGGTAACCCACCCGCCGTATTCACCAGACCTGCTCCTGCAGGTGACCACTCATTCCGATCGATGGCACACACACTTTCTGAGCAGCACTGCAAAACGTTCGAAGAAGTGGAAAATTGGGTCTCTGAATGGTTTCCCTCAAAACCACAAATTACCTGAAAGATGGGGGAAATGTGTAGCTAGCGATGGACATTACTTTGAATAAAGCACTTTTGACATTTCTCTTGAAATTATCGTGTTTCCTTTGATGACAAACTCCGCATTATTAACCGGTAGGTACACCTGGTAATCACTGCCTAGGCCACCAAGGTGGACATCCACTGCCTTTTGCCTACACCCCGGTGAAAATCCCAGTGACAGATGCCAGGAGCACAGGATCGAGAGGCCGGAGCTGTGAGCTCACCTCCCAGATCTGACCACTATGCCTCCAGGTCCCCACCGCTCACAAAGGGCGACGCTACAAGACTGCCTTCTGCCTCTCCTTCCAGACCGGGCGGCCACTCCCGAGGGATCCACCGAGGAGGGAGTGCCGGCATCACGGGATGTGAGCACTCTGTTCGGTCAAACACTGCTCGTTGCTGCTCCGAAGGCAGGCTACAGGTTTTACTCCCACAGGCAAGGCATGAAGGCCCCCATGTCCCCACCCCCACGGACCACCCTGCACCCATCACCCAGTTTCAACTGGGATGAATGCTTGTCCATTCCCCGATTATTCAGAAGCAGATCCCAAACCCCACATCGTGTCTTCCGTAAATATTTTACTGTGTATCTGCAAACACTAGGGCTCCTTAAACACCACCGTGCCAATAAGAACACACGTAAAATGTGAACAATCATTCCCTGTGTCACCATCTGAAATTAGGAGGCAGGCAACCTCTGGCTGTCTTCCCATTGGGAGGTGAGTGGCCATCGACGGTCATGGCCTCGGTCCCTTATTCCATCGGTGGCTGCCAAATGCTGACGTCCTAATACCGCTCTTCGCTCTTTGCTGAGCCGGAATGTGGCCGGGCAGAGGAACCTCCCTCACCTGCTCCCTGGTTTCTGACCCTCGATCATCGCTCCGTTCGCAGCTGCATATGCCCCGTTGCGTGCACCTGCCCAGTCGCCAATGCGTGTTACAGCCCAGTGACATGTTGCCAGGCCTGACTCAGAAGCCCCCTTTGTTCCCAGCTTCATGTCCAACACAGACCTCCAAGTCGTGAGCATTCGTGTGATTCTTCTTTCTGGCCCTTGCGCTTTCCCTGGGCTCCAAGGCCGAGAAACAACCACGTCACACAGTGTCTCCTCTGTGACGTCTGCCCTGGTTAAATGGCTCAGGAACGGCCAGTTCTTTGCCATCTTGTGGAGGGGCCCAGAGCAAGGCCTGAAGGCCATTCCCAGGGAGGCTGGGCGAGTTCTCCGTTCCCCGTCCAAGGCTGCATTGCCAGGAGCGCCCTCTGCCCCCCTCGTCCCCCATGGAGAGGGGCCTTTCCAGGAGGCCCCCTTCGGCTGTGAGTCACCAACTCCCGAGCCCCAAAACCCACAAGAAAAAATGCAAATGGATTCGGTGAAGAGGGAAGTAGAGCCACCACTGTGTGGGAGAGGATGTTATAATACCAGGCTGTCACCAAATTAACGTTATTAGACGAGTGTGCAAAAATAGCAGCCATCATTACTCCCATGCAGTAGCTCAAGCTGAGCTTTCAGTGCGTCTTTGTGCCCCCAACCCAGGGCTGCCACAGCTCCGGCTCCTCTGGTTCTTCCTCCTCCCCTCTCTCCAGGATGCTGCACAGGAAAGAGGCCCCAAGCGAGCCCCCAGAACCTCTTTGTTTCCTTGGGAAAGAAGACAAGGATGGGAACTGAGATTTCTTCGGCACCTAACGTGCCAGGCCCTTTACATATGGAACTCCATTTAATCCTCAGAACAACCTAATGAAGGAAGTGCTGTTATTCCCATTGGACAGATGAGCAAACTGAGTCCAAGAGAGGTCGTGTAGCTTGCCTAAGAGTCGCTGGGCTTGTAGATATGAAAGCCTGGGTTTGAACAACTCCAAAACCTCTGTCCTTTGCCCTTTGCTCTTTGCCTTGCTACTCCAAATATTCCTCTGACCACTATGTCCCCAACCTCCTCCTCCACCTCTCCACAGACAGTTCACGCCAAAGTACCCGCCCACGGCACCGTGGCTTTTAGAGTCGGCTCTGTCCCAAGTGAGCTGCGTGTCTCCCTGCTCGTGGCCTGGCCGCTGCTTCGGTTCAGCCCGGGGCCAGGTGTGGGCCATGAGCTCTCGCATAACAGAGCAGGTGGGAGCGGGGAAGGTTGAGGCTCAAGCAGAGGCTGCCTTCCTGGCAAGGGGCTGAGGACCCCCGGTCATGGCAGGGAGGCCAGAGGCTCAGGAGGGGGTGGCCCCAGCACAGAGCTGGTCGCCAGGTCGCAGCCTGCTCCTCACAGCAGCAGCCCGCTCCTCGCTCTGACTCGAGAGGTGGCTTCACCGCTCTGCCCGCCAGCTCATCCATCAGGTGTAAGTAATCACCTGCATTCATGATGTCTTTGTCATAAACAACGCATTATACAAAGGCTGTACATAAAAGGTGGCCATGCGTCCGGCGGGCACATGGCCCCTGAGGGCCTTCCCAAGAACCAAGCTCTGGGCTGGAGCTGGGGATGAAAACAGCAGTAGTGAGACCAGATCTTGTCCCTTTGGCCTTAAGAAGCTCACAGGTGAGCAGAGCCGTGGTTAGGAGGAGGAGGAAGAGGAGGAGGAGGAAGAGGAGGAGGAGGAGG
>NW_005354174.1:6101629-6111077 GCF_000412655.1 Myotis brandtii | reverse complement strand
AAAGAGGAGGAGGAGGAGGAGGAGGAGGAGGAGGAGGAGGAGCAGAGGGGAGTGAGAGGGGGGGGGGGGGGGGAGAATGGTGGTGATGACTATCACCACCAAGTGGTGGACCCTGTGAGCACCTTCAGGGTCCCCCTTGAATGAAGGACTCGCGGTCCCTGTTGCTGGGAGCGCTGTGCGCAGACCCTCAGCCATCAGCTCCTCTGCTTGGGGACTTGCCTCAGCGGCAGGGCCACCTGACCATGGCCATGCCCTTCCCCGGCCAGTGGACATCCAATGACTGCTCCGTTGGGAAATGTAAAGACCTGGCTGTCACCAAACCATTCAGCCTTCGGAGGGCCGGTCTGGCTCCAGCGCCCCCTCGAGGTGGAGCCTGACCACAGCTGGGCGCCTCCTCTGCCCAGTGCTGGGCGGTCTCAAGGGCCCTCTCCCACCTCCTGCAGGCACCCCAGCTCCTTCTCATGGCTCTTCCTGGGAACCCAGCCTGCCATGGGGTATCGATGTGATTATGTAATTGCTGCTGGCCTCTTCCGGGGGTGCTTGTGGGTGAGCCCAGCCCACAGGATTTGCAGGCAGCCTCGGGAACCTGCCGTAAAGCACATCCCCTGCCCAGCAGCCGGCTCCCCATCTGCCCAAGGAGTAGGCAAGGGACTCAAGCGGCCGATTAGGGTCCCTCTCACCGATGGGCTAAGGTGGGGAGCTCCCTGCCCCCACCTCACTTCACTGAGAGCAGCTCAGCCTGGTACCGATTTCATGTCAGATGGCTCCCTGTGCAGACATTCTGTGCTCAGTGTCCCCAACCTCATGTGGACACCCCCCCAAGGTGGCTCTGGAGTGGGACAGATCATAGCAGGTGCTCTGTGCTGCCCGCGGTTCTGTCTCCGCGTCCAGTCCCTTCGGTCCAGTGGTTTTGCTCTGCCCTTAGGAACCACCCCACATAAGCCCTGCTCCACAGCCTCACATCTGAGCGTCGTTCTGGGTCCCCACGGGTGGGCCACCTCTTCTCCAGGGAACTACGCCCACCCCCCTTTCCCAGTCTGTGGGCGCTTCTTTCTGGGCCATTTCATCCTCCTGGTCACCGGTCTCTGTACACGCTTTGATTGAAATGTCTCTTTTCAGTGTGATTGGCAGAATCGATCAAAACTCCGGGGCCTCAAGCTGGAGGCCAGCCCTGTCCTTGATGGGGGCGTCGTGCGTGTGTCTGTTTGTTACGAAAATGTCATGAACCTGTCAGGGAAGGTGCCTTCCGGGCCGGCAGCCCTTAAGCCAGTCCTCGCCAGCCAGTATCTGAAAACAGGGTTTGCCTTTACCTCCTCCCTTTATCAAATTCCGCCCTTGTCCATGCAACCTAGAACGGGCACCCACATAGCAGCTTTATTTCCTTCACATTTCAAAGGCTGCCCCAATTTTCTAAGAAAAAAAGCTAACAATGCTGCCCTCTTGTGGCCGATGTCTTGTTTTCCTCCTCAATGCATTGCCTTGGGAGAGAACGAAGCCGGTCGGTTCCTTTCGTGGTTCGGACGCTGCCTCGGCTGCATTTCCTTCTGAGTGACCCACGCCCGCTCGTGGGAATGCTGGTGACGGCAGCCTCAGGGCCGCTTGCCCGCCGCGAGCCCCGCCTCCGTGCTGCTGGGTTTATGGAGCTTTCTGCAGGGCCTGGCCAGTGTCAACGCCCTCGGAGGCAGGGCACGCTCCTGTCCACACGGAGCCCAAGTGAGGACATGAGTCGACCTCAGGGCTTCACGCTTTATTGTGAAACAATCTGACACGTACAGAAAAGTTGCAAATCCAGAACAGAGAATCTTTTTCTAAATTAGAGGTTCCCAAACTTTCTTGCTAAGTGGCACCCTCGGGGTCCTGGTAGTATTTCCATGGCACACCTAGGCCAAAGGTCACAATCTCCATCCACTCTGAGCACGGATGCCCCCTGCGTGGGTTCCTGGTGTCCTCCGGGGGACAGTGGGAGGTGACGGGAAGGACCCCGGGCCTGCGGTTCAGGCTTGGGGGAGCCACCACTGGGGAGTCTGTTGGGATAGCAACTCAAAGGTGATTAAAATTAGTTTCTTTAAAAGAAGAAGACCCAAAGCCCACCACCGTTCAAATGCATTTACCTGAACAGACAGGAAATTTTTAGCAGAAAAAAAAAAAAAAGACAGCTGGGACACATACACACACACACACACACACACACACACACACACCGGAAGCCCAGCTTCTGCAGGCAGGCAGCTTTGTTCTGCTGGGAGGACGCTGCAATCAGGAGGCGGATAATTAAGCTGCAAACATTAGGGAGACACTTCTTTGGCCACAAAGCATTGCAAATGTTCTGAAATGCCACCCTCTCCAGCCAAGGAGAAAGACAGTGTGGAGAACCTAGCAGTTGCCTCCAACAGCTTCCACCCGCCCTGATGGACTGAGAGATGAAGAGGGCAGGGGAGGCTGTGACAGAGGGAGGAGGAGAGGACGGGCAGACACCACCAGGGGGTGAGCCTGGGTCTGAGGCTGCAAGGCAGGAGGCGGAGAGGAGGGTGAGTGCCCCAGGCTGTCCGTTTTTTGGCTCCCAGCCTTGGATCTGAGAATGCGCCACTCACGTCCTATGGTCTTTCTGTCATTGAGAAGGAATTTCTCAGCAGCCAGGATCCAGCTGTATGAATTCGAAAACTACAACTTTAAAGCAAGTTTCCTGCCTTAATAGAGGCACATCTGTAATTAACTCGGGGGGGGGGGGGGTCATTTCGGGAAGCAAGTGCTCCTCACCAGGCCCCAGCTGGTTGGCATGGAAACGCCTGGCACACAGAGGCAGGTTCTGGAAGGTTCTGGCAGAGCATAGCCATGCTGCTGTTTTGATGCAGCTGTCTTGGTGCCGTGGATCCTCTGACTGTGGCTAAAAACTAAAAAGCTTTAACCTTCACATATTGGCCCCTAACAAGTTCCCACTCAACAAATCATGGGAAAGTTAGACATGGAGGAAATAAATCCAAGTGAGGCCTAAAGGATACAGCTGATCCAGTAGGGTCTGTGATCAGGGAAGGCTTCCCAGAGGAGGTGGCATTTACTAGTTAGCCCACCTGATGAGTAACAGTGCCCGGGGAAAGGCCTCTGGCCATTGTTTGCAGGCTGGAACCAGCTGTGCAAAGGCTCTGCTGTGGGTTTGAGGACCCGAGAGGAGCCCAGGACAGCAAGCAGGAGGCAGGAGGGACATAAGAGATGGAGGTTAGGGTTGGGCATCCAGATTACACTGATTGCACACATTACTTGGTGTTTTGGGAGAGAAAAGGAACAGCGTTTTAGAGAACCATTTTCCATTAAAATGTCAAGTCAAAACGTCTGCTCAAGCCAGAGACCCGTTCCCAAGGGCCTGCGGCTGCTCTTCTCTGCCAGGTGTTCTAAGTGAGTCATCTATTTCTGAGCACACCGCAGAGAACACAGCAGAGAGAAGGGTGAATTTTGTGTTTATTCTGAATTATCCCCAGGAAAAGGCGGGGAACCACTCCCATTTGTTAGGTGCCAGCCATGTGCCAGGTGCTGGACCCGTCACTGGACATAAGTTGTCTCCCACCTGATCTTCAGAACGACCTGTCCCAGGAGTGACCATTTTCTCCACTGTGTCCCCGGGAAGGGGGACTCTCGGGGAATCCAAATTGCTTACCTGGCCAGCAGATGGTGGAGCCTGACATTGGAGGTCAGGTTTATCCGACTCTAACACCTGTCGTCCTTCCATGATTGCCTGCCACCTTCAACTATTTTTTTTTAAGATTTTTAAATTGATTTTTAGAGAGAGAGGAAGAGAGAGAGAGAAACATTGATGTGAGCGCAGAACATCAGTCAGCTGCCTCCTACACATCCACTACTGGGGATGGAGCCTGCAATTCAGGTATGTGCCCTGACCGAGAATCAAACCAGCAACCTTTTGGTTCACGGGTCAACACCCAACCAACTGAGCCACCCTAGACAGGGCTCAACTAAGTTTTTTTACCGAAGGGTCACTTAGCCATTGAATGATATTTATTGAGTACCGACTGCGTGCCAGAGGCTGTTCTAACCAGAGGCCCTGCCATTCAGGAATTTACCTGTCAGTGGGCAGGGCTGGGGATGGAACTCAGTAACCAACTTCGCACACACCTGAGACAGGCTCAGGTGCAAGGACAGCGAGAAGGCGGGAGGGAATGGGGGCAGCCTCTCTGAGGAGGTGACATTTGTGTTGAGACCTGAATGGTGGGGAACATTTGTGGAATCTACTAATAATAAAGGTTTGGATTAAGTTCAGAAAATGGTGGCATAACTCTGCGCAAGAAACGTGGTGCAGAGCCACTGGCAAGGCTGCCTGCTCAGACACAAAGGGAGAAGCCCCATCTAGTGGCCAGATCCCGCAACTGCATAAATGGAGCCTGCAGCCGGGAGAACTCCCGGCATCCAACATCCACGGGTACCAGAGAGAGAAAAGAATAACCCCCTAAATTACTGAATAAAACCACCCAAACTTCACATAGATCTGTGTGTGCATATATGCATGCCACGTTTTCTGCCACATCTCGGTACCACTTGTAACATTAATATTAACTTTTTTTTCTATAGACCAACTTACTTGTGTACTTAAATACATTTCCCTTAAAAGAAAAATCTTTGCAACCGTATACAGTGAATGGAAGTCCAAAGTCACGCACAAAAGAAGTAGAAAATTATTATCAAGAGAATCTATGGAACATCGAATCGTGTCCTTGCCTTCCCGCTAGTTGCCGCTGCCGCCTGAGGGTTCTGGGCTGCAGGCCTTGCTCAGCTAAAGGTGGGACGCGGCTGTCAGAGACAGGAGCAGAGCTGGGGCTCGCCTTAGTCAGAAGGCACTGAGAGAACAGTTTCCGACGGGAAAGCGGAAGTTATCTGCATCCAGGCCCTGGCTGCGCTCTGTGTATTTGCTGGTCCAGGCCTGGAATCTTGATGACGACATTGGAAAGGGCCCTGGTGACCACAAACCCAACTCCCACCCCACACAGGCCCCAGGAGGTTAGAACAAGGTCACACCAGGTGCGGTGCGCCTGCCCCAGACACTAGGTCTCCTGCTCACGATGCCTCTGCACCTGGGGAGGCCAGTGTCACCCATGACGTGTGACCTCCTCCTTTAATGACTGTCTGAGTTATCGAAAGCTGCTTTAAAACAGATTGGAGAGGTCGGCTCCTCGACTGTCTGAGTTATCGAAAGCTGCTTTAAAACAGATTTGAGTGAGAGGTCGGCTCCTTTGAGTGCTTTTTAGGAAGGTTTCTGCATTATGATGTAGTAGTCCAGGGAAAGTACAGAAAAGATTATTATCTCGATTTTTGTAGGTCGGCTCCTCTGAGTGCTTTTTAGGAAGGTTTCTGCATTATGATGTAGTAGTCCAGGGAAAGTACAGAAAAGATCATTATCTCAATATAATTTTTTTGCATTTTAAAATGTTTTATTTTTTAATTGATAGGCTGTATTTTTTAGAGCAGTTTTAGGTGTACAAACAAATAGTACACATTTCAAAGTAAAATTTTCAGAAAAGTCCTCAAGAGCAACTGTCCTTCCAGTTTTATTTCATGACCTCACTCCCGATCGGTCTGTAGAAGCAGGTATTTTTCTGACCTGCCTGGGGACCTGAGACAGGATTGCGGGGCGGGGCCTGGGAGCAGGGGAGGTCAGAGCAGGTGTCTGCAGTTCACCGACACGGGGCCGTCCTGGGCCAGATGTTCCTAATCAATCCCTTGCCAGTTCCCATTCGGGGCCCAGCCTGCGAGGTTGGGAAGCTGACGCTGCGATTCCGGAGGCTGAAGGAGGCCGGGCTGCGCACCCGCCTTGGGGTCCCTTTTCTGAGTGTGGGGACCCCACAGGACCAGGACGGACGCTTTCCTACCTTCCCTGGGCGCCCTGCACGGGAGACGTTGGGACTCAGCGTGCTGGCAGCTTGCATAACAAGATTCCCACATCTCCCTGCCTCCGTCAGCCCCCGGGCTGCCAGGCTCTGTGCTGGAAGCAGGGGCTCTGCAAGGACCGGGGCCTGGAGGTCTGGGTGGAGGAGGAGAGCAGAGAGGCCTGGGAGGACTCCGTTCGGCAGCTTTTGGACCGGAGCTTCCTGGCTGGGACGGTGCCGGCAATGTCTTCTCGGAGCCCACGTACGTCCTGGCGGGTGCGTGGGTAGCGCCTTCTGACGGAGAATGTACCAACCACCAAAAGTGGCTAGGGAGGCCGCAGCGCTTTGCAAGACGTCCGTAGCTCATTTATCGTAGCAGCATTCACACAAGTTTGGAAACAGCCATCTCTATACCCAGGAGACGCGGTATTGCCCGTGGGCGGAGCTGCCTCTCCACGTGGACTCTGACCAGCAGTTACTGTCCCTTCGGGGTCTGGGGTCAGCAGTTGGGAACCTCTGCTTTAGGTCACGTACATACCGGGGGACCCGGGAACAGGGGCTCTGCACCCCACCTTTACTTTGTTGTTAGATAGTCTCTGTTGAACCTCAGGGCTTGTGGCTCCAGAATCTTAGGTCAAGCAATTGCTTTGGATTCATGGGACCTGAAGAGCTTCCCTCTGGTGACCTGGGACGCGGGGTCCATCCCTCTCCATCACCTCCGCCCCAATGGAGCAAGTAGTTGAGGTGAGTGGGTCCGGGACACTGCTGTGGGCGAGGGGTATGTACCTCATGCCAAAGAGAGTGTGCCCTGGGTTGACCCAGGGCCGGGCACAGTGAATGGTGACTTTGCCAGGTGAGACCTTTGCCTACATATTCTTTTTTTTAAAATATATTTTATTGATTTCTTACAGAGAGGAAGGGAGAGAGAGAGAGAGAGAGTTAGAAACATCGACGAGAGAGAAACATCGATCAGCCACCTCCTGCACATCTCCCACCGGGGTTGTGCCTGCAACCCAGGTACATGCCCTTGACCAGAATCGAACCTGGGACCCTTCAGTCCGCAGGCCAAAGCTCTATCCACTGAGCCAAACCGGCTTCGGCTGCCTACATATTCTGATTCGAGTATTTAAGTGAATACTAACAGTTTGTCCTTTTATTCTATCAAAAATACTGTCATTGCTGTTCTGCATAAACATTTTTCACTGCGTACATTCCGTGTATATGGGGGCAGAGGTGGGCGGGAATTTTGCACTTACTGAGCACAGTCAATTATTTTCAAGGGTAATCTTTGCTTAAACTGTGTTTTCTCCTTAAGTGGTAACGTTAGAACCTGACCCCTAAGAAAGTGTGAGCTTTGCAGCGTGAGAGAGGGGGGTGCCTCGTGTCCTCGCACCGAGGGTGACGGAAATGAAAGATGCAATCACTGTGCGGCCTTTCAGTGACACTGAGACGCTCTGTGGCACTGGGGTTCCGTGGCAAACATCGCTGGCTCATTCAGTGTGATGAAGACGACATGTTTATCCCTTCAAGGAGGGATTCTTCTTAACGTTTTCTATTCAAAACTGCTACAGGTGCAAGAGGTTCAAAAGCACCAGCGTGAGCTGTGACACTTTAAGGCCAGAAACCAGGTCATTCATTATTCATTCAGCAACCGCCGATGACATTATTGCCCAGCTGCCGTGTGCCCGGCTCTTTGTTGGGGCTGGGACAGCCCACGGCACCCCTTTGCTAAATGCCAACGGCATGTTGTGCCAGATGCTTGGACCGGGCCTGGCACAAGCCAGCGGGCACAGGAGACTTCCCATCCCTCTTGGCCGGCAGTGGGCACAGGACAGTCCTACTGGCCCAGCCTCAATGAGGTGCCTGGCCTGGTCTCCTGCAAAGAGGTCGGGAGCCCTGGTTGCTCGTCTCAGCTCTGCCGGGAGCACAGGGCCTTCCCCATCTTGGCACAGTTTAGAGTCCACGGTCCCGGCCTGGACTCCCTCCCGTGGGCCCACACGCTGCTTCCCTGTCATCTCTCACTTCGCCACCCTTGCCTGGCAGAACTCAAACCCTGGTTCATCTCCCCTCACATTCATACCCAGGAGCCGCACTGGCCCTCAGCACAGCCGGCCATCGGACGGAGTGTCCTGAGCCTGGTCAGTCCCCACCCACCTGATGACTATTGCGGACCTGCCTCTCTGGCCTCAAATCCCAAGCACGCCCTCCATCCTCACCCTCAGTGCAGAGCCGTGCACAGTCCTGCACTGAGGAGACCGAGCGGCCCTGTCTGAGCCACTGGCATCTCCTGCCTGAGTCACTGCCGGAGCCTCCTGCTTCCCTGGTCTCATTTCCTGCTCCTCCCCACCCAGCAGCCGGGGACCTGGTAAGCCTGGAGCTTGCCACTCCTCTGCTCCGAGCCCCCACGGCTCTCATCTCACGCTGGGTCCTGGTGCCCTGTGACCTCAGGGCTGGTACCCCAGGCTGTCCCCAAGCACACGTCCAGGTCTAGATGCCCCCACCTGGAGGCAAAGACAAGGTCAGAGCCAGTCCTCAGTCTGCCCTGCACCTCCATGGTCTCCTGACCTCATCTCCTACTCCTTCCCCTCCTGCTCTTCCTCCACATCCCTGCCCCAGGCCCTTTGCTCCAGCTGCTTCCTCTCCCTGAAACTCCCTTCCTTCCTACCAACATCTGCCTGGCTTACCCTCTCCTCTCACCAGTCTTCCCTCAGCGCCTGGCCTGCCTTACGGGCCCATCGGGAACTGCATCTGCAGCCCCGACACTGCGTACCTCTCCCACCTCGTCGCGTTTCCTCCACCTCCTAGCACCCCACACACTTTGCTTTCTAATTTTCTATGTTGTGTGTCTCCCTGCACAATCTATAATAATAAAAGCATAATATGCAAATCGACCGAACAGCCGAACAGCAGAATGACCGTCCGGATGTCCTTCTGGAAGACCTTCCCGACGAAGCCGGGGCTGCGAAGGCCTACTCTCGCATGAATTTCATGCATAGGGCCTCCAGTAGAATATAAGCTCACAAGGGTGGGGTCTTTGTCTGTTTTGCTCACTGACATATCCCCTGTCCTAGACCAGTGCCTGCTGGATAGTAAGCATTCATTCTGCGTGAATGAATGAAACCACAGGCAAGCTACCATGCCCCACTGCGCTTCCACTAGGCGTTCGGGAGCAGTGCTTTGTAACCTTAGCGAGAAACTCAATGTGCTCTGCATCTGTTGGCCACAGAGGACAGGACAGAACGGGGGTCACCCCTGGGCGTCTCTCTGTATTCTGTGAGTGAGGGAGAGTCTGGCTTCTGGGGGCACAGACTGTGACCACGCTTCTGAGGTCCTGCCGCCACGGGGGCCACCTCCGAAGGCACAGGGCAGACAGGCGGGTGCCGCCGGCAGACTCAGAAGCAGCACCTTCTCCCTGGAGGAGAAGTCACCAATTTTTTAAATAAATACAAAACCCAAAGCAAAGCCACATCCTCTGAGAGCAGCATCCTTGGAGGCAGTCTGTGTTCTGTTCTTAGAGATGAAAAGATCTGAAGCTCCTCGCCTCTCTCTCCCTCTCTCCCCCTCCCTCCCTCACATCCCCT
>NW_005354174.1:6098042-6101617 GCF_000412655.1 Myotis brandtii | reverse complement strand
CACAGCCCTCCCCTCTCCCGAAAGCTTGTTAGTGAGCTCAGCCCAGCAAGGCCGTCTTCTAGAAGGTCTAGACCCTGCCTGTGTCAGTGGCAACATCAAAGAAATGTGTTCCTTTCATATGCCCGTCTGGTTGTGTCTAAACCCAGAGTAATGAATTTGTCCTAAATGCACGGATCTTCGCTTTCTTCTCTCCCCTCTAAAGTGGAGCAGCCGGCAGTTTGCTTGTACTGGATCAGGCTACGCCCCGTGACAAGGCAGCATCTTGTTTGTGCGTCTCGGAAGAAACCCTTCTTTGCTTTCATGTGAGTTGCGTCTGCACAATTTGCTGATGCCGGGTGGCCTATCACGCCATGTGGCCTATCACGCCGGGGAATAACGGCGGAGCCTCTCCGTGTGGTCGGTGGGAGGAGCTGGGGCTGTACCCGCTCTGCCCTCCGTCCACAGATATTCCCTGGGCATCCACCCTGTGCTTGGTATTCAGGTGCGATGTATGTGTCTCTCCCCCCTGAGAGCAGACAGTACCTAGCAGAGGGTACGATATAATTGTCCAATAAACGGGCCCTCAGTATCACTGTGTCGTAAATGCAGGAAGCGTCGCAATACCCCGCAGTCTCATTCATAGGAGTAGAGTCAAGTTCACCACCCTTTGCACCCCGGCTGGCCTTGTCTGGCGCGGACCAATGGAACATAATGGGAGTAGCATGTGATTTCCAAACTTAAACTCAGGAGGCCTGGCACCTTTACTCCTTCCACTCTTGCTGATCTGAGACGCCTGAGCCACCGTGCGAAGGAGCCCAGAGCAGCCTGCTGGCTGAGAGACACGTTGCCCCGCTTCCCAGCCAACGGCCAGCTGGCTTCCATCGGCAGCACGAACTGGCGGTCGAATACAGACACATGTCAGCCCAGCCGAGGCCTGACCCAGGCCCCGCAGAGATGGGCTGAGTCTGGCCAGTGTGTCTGAGAACTGTTTATTTAGATCGGCCTCGTCCAGAAGGCCCACTCACAAAACTGTGGCCTAAAGGAATCATTATGGCTCTTTAATCTTTAATAACACTTTCCCCAGCTTTTCAATTAAGAAGGCAATACGTGTTTTTATAGGACACTTTGAAAATACATAATACTACTGTTAAGGTTCTCTGCTCTTTGTTTTATGCCTATGTAGATAAACGACTTTTTTTAAAAAAAAATGGGGTCACCACCTACTCACTGAATTGCACCCTATTTTTTAACTTACTGAATTGTGAACGTTTTTTGTTCAAATGAAGTACCATTATTTACTATTGTTTTTTATTATCTGCATATACTCTATTGCATTGTGGTAACTTATTAAAACAATTCCCTATGGATGGACATTTGCATTGCTTTCACATTTTGCTGTCTTAAATAGTACGGAGATGAATCAACTTACAGAAACCTCTTGAGACGTATCGCTGCTATTTCCCGAGGACAAGTTTACGTGAAAAGGGAAATTCTGGATTAAGGAAAAGCCCCATTTCCAAGGCTTCGGGTCACATTGTCACATTGCTCCACAAAAGCACTTCTCAGACTTCCTGGTCTCAGGGCCCTTTTATGTTCTTGATGATGTCAAGGGCCCTAAAGAGCTTTTGTTGATGAGGGGTTATTTTTATCAATACTAACCATTTCAGAAATTAAAGCAGAGAGACTTTTAAAACATTGATTCACTTAAATAATGAAAATAAACTCATTACATGTTAACATAAATAATATATTTAATCAAAAATAGCTATTTCACAAACCAAAAAAAAAAAAAAATAGTGAGAAAACTGGCATTGTTTTACATTTTTGCAAATCTCATTCATAGCTGGCTTACTAAGAGACGCTGGGTCCTCCATCTGCTTCTGCATCGGTGTGTTGCAATAGTCCAGATCCTGGAAAACTCCATTGTATGCTAGTGGAAGAACGAAACTGAAAAGGGTGAGTAACATCTTAATATTATTATGAAAATAGCTGCAATTTTCCAGGTACTCTGAAAAAGCCCCAGGGAGCCCTAGAGATCCATGAAATATTATCTTTAAAAATAAGCAAACAAACAAAACAAAAAAAAACAACCTGAGCTAAAAATGTTCATCAAAAAGCTAGATTTATTTGTTGCTGTTTTTTTTTTTTTTACACAAACACCTTCATTGAGATATAAATTACAATCTGTAAAGTTTACCCACTCGAAGTGTGTAAATCATTATTGTTTCGAGCCACTACGTTTTAGGGCTGTTTGTTACACAGCCAAAGCTAACTGATATAAATTACACATTCATGTTGACAGTGAAAGAGAAGCCTTGAATAATGCATGAAATAAACAGCTTCTGTACAGTCAAGACAGTTAAATCAATACGCGGCATGACGACTGTTATTGTTACTATTTGTAACCGTCAAATATTTATTGAGTTTCTGTTATGAGCATTTATTATTCTCTATCTCATTCAGATTGCTCAATAACCGACCTATAAAACGGGTTTTATGAGCTCAGTTTCTGGTCCCCATAGATTTTAAGAAATTGTTATTGTCCATCACAGCGGTGCCCGGGAGGACCCAAGGCGATTAGATGACACCACTTCCGCTCACAAAGACTTGATGAAATGTGCAAATGTCAAATGTCTGAAGGACGCCGTCCGTCCCTTCTTTCATGCGTTTATTTCCTAAATATTGTTGGGTGCGCACCTTGCACAGCCTTCCTGAGGTTGGGTCCTGGTTTCTCCACGTTCCAGGCCTGGGACCTGGTACAAGATATTTGCTCTCTCTTCCTCAGTTCCCATGTCTGTAAAATAGGATCACTCGTGTTGCTAAGAGGCTTACACAGGATGACACAGTCAGAGCACTCAGAACAGCGCCCAGCACATCACTGTTCTATCCAATGCTCATACTCTGGATTTCTTCATCTTTCCCCATCGTACAGTCAGCCAAGTCCCCCCTGGATTGAGATGAGAAAGTAGCTTTAGCAGAGGTGGGGGAGCGTGCGATGGTTAAAGCTTTGCTCTGTAGACAAGGACAGAGCCCATGACTACCTATGGTCTCTGGGGAGGAAAGGCCGTACAAACCATGGGGCATGGAGGAGGTAGCACCTTCCATCCCTGGCTCACAGTAGAGACACTCCTGCCACCAGCACGGCATCGTGGCTCATACATACCCCCCACCAGCACCCTGCTGCTGACAGCCCCGCCTCTCTCCACTGAGTGACAGGCGTCAGCAGTGCCCCTCGGTAGCCTTACTCATGCCCCAGGGTCACTGTGTCTCTGTCCCCCAGACAGGCCCTGCTCCCAGGCCTCCCGGATTCCTGCTCAGTGTCCACACCAGAGCGGATTTAAGCCCGCAGTGACTGGCACTTTCTTCCCTTCCCTTGTCATGGGAAACGTGTCACCACTGTTCCCGCAGCCCCCACTGCTCTCTGGCGAAAATAAATAGATAAGTAAATACTTTTTCACAAAACTAATTAGCAGAGAGGAAGATGCTAATGTGTTTTGCCAGCTGTGTCTCTCCCCAGCCCTGGCGTAGGGGAGGGGCTCGGGCTATTTGCTGCCGGTGCCTCCCGGGTGGCAGGGACTTCTCTCCACCCCCCAGCT
>NW_005354174.1:6096194-6097586 GCF_000412655.1 Myotis brandtii | reverse complement strand
CTTGTGTTGGTGGAAAGGCCTGTGATGAGACGGAGCCCGGGTTCAGACTCACACGGACCTGGGCTGGGTTTCTGTATCCACAGTTTCCCAGCCTCAGTGTTCGCATCTGCGAAAGGGGCTGCCCGTCTCCCGGGGTGGTTGTGAGGACTCAGGGAGGCGCCGCACGGAGGGCACCCGGGAGCCAAGTGAAGGACCCTGAAGCCCCGGAGGTGAAGTGACCTGTCCCGGGTCACACCGTCTCCGTCTGCTAGTCCAGTTTTCACCACCGCACTGTGCCGTCCTCCTGCTTGGCGGAGGCCAGAATGTCCTCTGAACCAGCTCTGGCCCTTGGGGCCATGACCGCGGACATCAGAGGAAAGGCCCATCCTCCGGAGAGCAGAGCGCAAGCATGGGACTCGCCTTGAGCAGATCGCCGGCACCTAGAAGACAGCAGTGTCCCAGGTGCAGGGGGCAAGATCAAGGTCCTCCAGGAGGGGGCGCCAGTGGCTGGTGAGGGCTTATTTCTAGGGAGAGGGGAGAGGCTCAGCTCTCACGGCTGGACTGGCGGGGGAGGTCTCACCCCTTCTCTCCTGGAATGGGGAAGAGGGGAGCTTCTCCAGGCATGTGGATTTGCAGGTGACAGAAAGGGAGTGAGGGGGCTCCTTCCTCAGAGGGCGAGGCTGTGAGAACCAGGCTGAGGGCTTGGAAGTGAGGGGACAGTGAGCAGGAGCCTCACAGAGGCCTCCGTGGGCGGCGAGTCCCTCCACTTGGGTAGGGCAGGGCCGGCGCCTAGTGGTCAGTAAGCCTTCGCGGGGGCTCCTCCGGGAACTGCTCTGTGGGACCTACCCATGGCACACCCTACAGGCAGGGGACGCAGGCGCCCCAGAGGGCGAGGTCAGGGCCGCCCCCGGACATCTTGTGGGGCTCTGTGAGGCTCCCAGGCCGGGACCCCCGGGAATGGGCACGATCTCCCGACCAGGATGGCAGGGAAGACACCCACACTCCGAGCGCTCAACCGGGTCCCAAGAAACAGCATTCCAGGCAGAACCGTGGGGACCCCCCAGGCCCGGAGGAAAAGGAAGGAAAGGGAGGTGGGAAGGAAGAAACAGAGGAGTCTCGTCGCCTGTCACCCATAGATTCAGTCGAGACCTGTGGCTGGAGCCTGTGCAGGCCCAGGAGCCCTGGGTTCCAGGCCATATTGCCCCGGGGTGGGGGGGGGCCATGGTGGGAAGAAGAACACGTCGGGGCAGGGTGGGGGTTGGGGAGACAGCTCAGGCTCAGACTGCCTTGGACTCAGACCCCGGCCCGTCACTCCCAAGCTGTGTGACTTGGGGAGCGTTGCTCAGCACTTTTGCGCTTGGCCGTCCTGTCTCTAACATGGGGTGCGAACCCCGGTCTGGGGCTGTTGAGTAG
>NW_005354174.1:6093802-6096118 GCF_000412655.1 Myotis brandtii | reverse complement strand
AGGGCTGAGGCACAGAAAGCATCGGCGCTGCTGCCACGTGTCCACTCTCCAGACTGCAGTCTCCTCTTGGGCCTCGGTTGTCGGCTCCAGGACGAACGGGCTGGATCGCACGGCCGCCGAGCTGCCCTCCAGCTCTGGCATTGGTGACCGGCACGTCAGTGAGGTGATTCGGGTTGTCCAACCCGTAGATGACTCGCAGCTCAGGCTGAGCGTTGCATTAAGGGGTTGATAGGGTGGGGAGGGGCGGTGCTCACAGGACTGGGGAGGGGACAAGAGCCGGGAGGGGTCCGAGGGCAGGGCAGCCCACACCCCGGACCCCTTCTCCAAAGAACCGGTGCCCAAGGGGTCACGGTCTTCACATCAGACTCTGGAGACCTGAAATCCTTGACCAGCAGAGGGCAGGGCGCCTGGGCCAGCAGGCCCACCAGGCTGCACTCAGGGGAGACCAGGTCCTCTGGGTTAGTGGGGTGCTGTGGTCCCCAGAAAGAGGAACCAATGCTCCAGGGGCAAAACCAGCTGCCACCACCACCCTGGGTCACTCGACAGAGGCTGGGAAGCCCTGACGTCTAAGGACGAGGAACTAGCCTGGACCTGGGGGGGGGGGGGGGCTCTGAGGTGCTGTCTCTTCCTATTGCCACTCTCCTCGGGGTGGGGTTCCCTCATCGCCCAGACGTTTGTCTTGGGGGACCCCACGTGCCCGGGAGTTCCTCCAGGGCCAAGGCCAGCTCCCACTGGGTGCCCTTGATGGAAGCCAACCGCGTGGGGACGGTGAAGTAACCCGCCTGCAGGTGACACTTGCAGACTGAAGAAGGGAGGCAGCAGATCTGCCACAAGGGAGAGGAGAGGCGCGCCCAGCCCTGGGGGCCGATTTCTGAGTCCTGGTGTCCAGCTCTGCCGGCTCCGCTTCTCTTTGTGGGCACCGTGGGCGCGATGGGTGCTGCATACGTTATAAACTCACTTTCCCAGCCTCCGGGTAGGGGTGGCCGTTGGCTTATAAAGGCAGGGGCTTCTGGGAAAGGTTTGTTTTTTCCTTGATTAACGGGGACAGACATGGCTGTGGCCTCCTCTTTCCCTTTCTTGCCTTGAACGCCATGAAAATGTCTGGAGCTGCAGCAGCCATTTGCAACCATGAGGTTAAAAAAAAAAAAAAGCCAGTACATGGCAGATGGGGAGAAGCAAGAAAGAAAAACCCTAAGTCTTTAATGACCCAATTGAGATGTCAAACCAGCCCTCCCTGGCTCACCTCCAGACTTCTCAGTATGCGAGATAGTTAAATGCCTTTACTGATTACGTCCTGTTTCCATCCCTTGCTGCCAAAAGCATTCCTCTCCTGCTCCCCGAGCCAGGATCCCAGGAGTAAAACTCCCTCCCTCCTTCTCCCTCACCTTCAGTGTCTCTCTCCTAAGTCGCAAGTCCCGGAGATTTTATCTCCGTGGTGGCTCACCTCCTCCTCCTCTGCTGGCCATGCCCACGGCCCACATCTTAGCTCAGGCTTCCAGGCTCCCGTCTCCCGCTCCAAAGCCTCTCTCCGCCCGCCGCAGCCCGAGGGATCTTTCCAAAATGCATACACTGCACATCGGGGAGTGTCTTTTTTTTGGCTTAAAATTTTGTACTGGCTCCCCATTGCCTTCAGAATAAAACCGAAACTGCTTAGCAAGGCAGGCATAGCCCTCGTGATTTGGCTCGACAAACCTCAGCCATGTCTCTCCTTGAACCTCTGCTAATAGTTCCTGAAGGTCGCCATCCCACAAGCCTTTGCAAACTCTGCCCCTCCACCACCACCCCCCCAACTCCAGCTCCAGCTCCGAGAACGGCCCAGATTCAGGAGGGAGGGTTGCTCACACCCTCTCTGTACCTGCTTCCCCGGCTTGAACCACGCTCCATTGCCCTTTCATTGGCTTGCTTTTTCCTTCCTCCCTGGCCAGAAAGTCCGTTTCTTGACAGCAGGGCCACGTGTGTGATTCATCTCCGTATCCCCAGTGCCTGACACGCGGCCGGGACGTGATGAATGTGTGTGGAGTAAGAGAGTGAGTGAGTGAGTGAGTGAGTGAATGAGGCCGCGCATTCGGGACCCGTGCAGGCAGCTGTGGGAGGAGCGGACTGTCTGTATTTTTGCAGGAGGCGAGAACCGTCTTGGAAAACCTGCCTCATAACCTGGCTTCCTGGAGCCCTGCCCAGCCAGCTCTGGGGCGGGGAGCACCCTGCCCACGTGTAGACAGAGCTGGATCCTTTCTCCTTAAATAAATCTAGTCTCAGGCCACCTGCCACGGGGGAAGCACCTTGAAGCATGACTTCCCCCAGATGCTCCCATTAGTA
>NW_005354174.1:6089228-6093650 GCF_000412655.1 Myotis brandtii | reverse complement strand
ATCTCTCAAAGTCCTTTGAGGTTTCCTGCTCCCTTCTTTCTCCTAGTTGGGGAGGGGGAGGGGGGGAAATGGCTTACTTAGCTCTGAGGCTGCCACACCTGTCGAATGGGAAGAGTGACGGGATGAGAGAGAGCCGGGCATCCTCTTAATGACACAAAGCGCATTGGTCCCGCTGGTGAGTGAATGATGATCGTGTGATTACACAGCGACGCAGTGCCCAAGCCTCCCAAGTCACAAACGCGGGCGTCATCAAGAATTACGGGATCCAGCAAACGGAAAATTGGAATCAATTAGTTCCCTTCAGACGAGAGCTGCTCGTAGAACATTCATTAGCTCAGCCCCGCCGCGAGGGGCGGCGGGTACAGGGAACCTGTTTCCTTACAAGTGGCCGTTGTCACCCACGCAGCAAGCAGCTCATCGCGTTCTCTCGTGTCCCTGCCTCCCCCTGGGGCGGCACCAGAGAGACCAGATCTGAGGTACGGTCACTCGCTCCGGCGACAGGCAGTGGTCCCTGGGGGCCTGGCGCCAGCCCAGGGCCTGCCTGTGGACTGAAGTCCTCCTCAGCTGCGCGGCAGTCAATGCAATTTCAGCTTTCATTCCGGAAGCAGCGGTTCCTCGGCTGATGTATTAAATCAATTAGACGCCAGCGGCCGCGGAGGCCAGGCCAGCTTCCCGAGCGCTGGTCCCAGGGTCCATGAATCACACAAGTGTCGGGGTGGTGACGTGTCCCGAAAGCTAGAGTCGGGGCATGAAGACAGACGTGGCAGCGTGTCCTGGGGACCAGGAGGGGTCAGGAGGGAGTCTGGCATTTAAATGGTTGTTGTACCTCTTCGGTTTCCTCCTGAGTTTAGTTTATGGAAATCTGCGTCTGAGAATTCCCAACACCATCTCCCTATAAGCCCAAATCTCTCTCCATCGGCCCCTGCCCAGCCCACACCAGCACCTTCTCTTGCCCAGGTGCCCCAGCCTCTTGCTTAGGGTCTCCCTCTGGGGCGATTCCTTCCCTGCAGACACCGGTTCCGCCTCCCTGAAAGGTTGGCCATGTTGCTCAGTCTCTTGATTCCACATTCCTTCATGACATCCGTGGCTTTCAAGACAAGGAGGCTCTGCTCCTCTGGTGATTTGGGGGGATTGTGTACGTGTCTGCTCCCCCAGCAGCGTCCCCTGCTTCCCACACCTCTCAGTGAGCTCAAGAGAGAGCCCTCTCCCTGGAGCCCTCAGCCCCTGCCTCGACCCTCCCAGCACTTGGCTTTGGTCCCCTGCTCGCTGGCCTGTCTCCCCTTCTGGGCTGGGGCTTCCTGGAGGCAGCCTGGGGTCTTGGACTTGCCTTTTTAGCTCCTCGCCTTGTAAGTGGCTAATACCCAGTCGGGCCCGGGAGGAGGAGACTGTGTGTCTCTTGGGCCTGGTGCAGGTGAGAGGCGTATGAGCCGGGAGGAGACGGGAGAGAAACCCAGGGGCGAGAGGGGCCAGGACCAGGAGCGATGCCGGTTCTTTCTTCTGCATTTTGCTGTTCACTTTAGCAGCCATGGGATGGCGCAGGAAGAGGGTCTGGTAGAGACATCCCGGCGCTGAGGGCAGCCGGGAAGCGCTGCTCATGAAGGTGACCACACCAACACCAGAAATCTCCACTCTCGTTGGAGCAATCCCAGCCCAGGGCGGTCTAAGGAGGACCCTCGGGGACAGCGCCGCAGAGCTAGGACAGTGGCCGGCGGCACAGAGGGGACACCGGCTGGACAGGCCAGAGGTGGGGGTGTGACTCCCGCCCCTGCCACTAAGTCCACGTTGGTGGAAAATGGCTTAACCCTCTGAGCCTCAAACCTCTGGTGCAAAAGGGGAACAACGCCCACCTGGTGGGATTGTTGAGGGGGTTAAATGAGATGTGTTTACCGAGCACGGGCCTGGGGGGCGAGGTGGGTTTTACGGCAAATGGTTCTGTCCTCATGAGGACCCAGGAACGAGGGGAACTGGGCAAGGAGTACAAGGCAGGACCCAGTCGCGAGGGCTGCACCGGACAGTAGGGGCTTGTCCTAAGGACGAGAGCAAAAGGGGTCCCTGAGATCGGCCATGTCTGGTCTTGAACTTAGCCCCCCAGAGCCCAGATCCTGGCCCTCTCCAGACCTCCCACTGGCCCAACCAGCCCTTCTGGCTGCCATGCAGGTCCCGGCATGAATCAGAGCCCCCTGAGCGCCCAGCACAGGCCCCCAGCCAGCGCCAGGGCAGCTCCTTCCCCGTCTCGTGCTGCCCGCCGGGCCTCAGCCGCCAAGGAAGGGCCCACCCAGCCTGACAGAGTCGGCTGCAGCTGGCGTGGCCTGAGGCAGCCCCCCGTGGAATTAATTACACGCCTCTCTTCATTCCGGCTCACAATCCATCACAGCCTTCATCCCTTTTTTTATTAGAAAATAATGGCAATTATGCCTTAAATAATCGATTTTTGCAGCTTACATTTAATTTTTGAAGGGATGGCAGACCCGGTGCTCCGTCTGTGACACGACCTCGCTTCCATTTGCCTCTTCTCCTGGGTGCCCTGGCCAGTGGCGAGGAGGAAAGAGCTCGGAGGGAGGGCATGGCCGGTCTGCAGAGTTCTGGTCGTTTCTTTGCAGCAGATCAAGCAATACCGAGGGCTCCTGTCTCGGCTGGGATGGGAACTGAGGAAGAGGGCTGGATAGGGGAGGTAGGGGAGGGAGGGGAGAAGAGGTGGAGCCCCCAGAGAGAGGCTCGGTGTCTTTCCAGCAGGGAGACCCTTCTGGGCCCATGCCCTGCAGTTGATCCACCTGATCCAGCTCCTGGCTGACTTCTCTCTGGTGAGGCTCACCCAGACACGTCCACCCCCTGCGCCTGACCCTTCGGAGGAGCTGTCCAGGCTGCTTGTCCCAGGGCACCCCCACCCCAGCTGGCCCCTCTCCTCCCTCTGTCCCGGATGTCTTTCCCCAGCCCCCTTTTCACTAACTTACCCTTCAAGTCCATCCCTCCAAAGTTGGCTCTGGAAAGCCAACTCTGAGCACAGCCCTCCAGCACCCCCAGCACCCCAAACCCCCACCATCTACATCCCTGGGCCTCAACTGCTGATTTTCCTGGCTGCCCCGTCTCAAGGAGTGTTAACCAGGGCAGGGTAAGAGCCACACCTTCTATGACTCTGTCCCGCCCTGGAGTCTGGTGCAGGGCCTGGCACTTAGAGCGTATCAGTGTCCTAAGGCTGCGGTAACAAGTGAGCACAAGCTCAGTGGCTTCAAACAACACAAACGCATTACCCTCCAGGTCTGCAGGTCAGAGGTCTTCATGGTCACGCGGAGTCACGTCCAGGTGGCGGCAGGAGGCTCCCCGGGAGAGTCTGCTTCTTGTCCTTGCGGGCTCTGAAGGCCGCCTGCAGGCCCGGCTGGAGCCAGCGACAGCGGCCAAGCTGCTCTCCCCTCTGTCCCTCTGACCTCCTCGGGAGCCCCCCTTTTCCATTTTCAAGGCCCCTCGTGATTACATGGGGCCCCAGATCGTCCAGGATAGCCTCCCTATCCCAAGGTCAGCTGATCAGCAACTTTAATTCCACCTGCGACCGTAATTGTCCCGTGATCAGGCAAGTAGTTAATATAGTCACAGGTCCAGGGCTTAGGAGGGGGGCATCTTCGGGGATTCAGTAAATGCAGGTTGAACAGAGATGAGTGAGTGAAATGAACCTACAAACTTCATGGCGGTGTACCTTCAACAGGAACAGTTTTGCACCTTCTTGCCACAATGGAACGCCTTAAAAGGGCATCCTTAGACTCACGTGCTCAACAGATAACCCGCTCAGTGAAAACCAGCTGAGGCCCGCCCTCCCACGGCCCTGCAGCTGGCATCCCACGGCTGCCCTTCTCCCCCACACGTGGGCTGTCATTCCCCATGGACCCCCAAGGCACCATCGAGCATCACCTGCGAGAGTTCACTCCCCGCTCTGATACCTTTGGTGAACTCCCTGGGCACAGTGGGTGGATTCCACTCTCAAAATCTATATGTAGATTTTTTTGTTTTTAATCTGAATTTCTAATAGAGACTTCTAGAAGGTGATGACTCATTACCGAAGGACCCAGCCAGGGTCTTTAAAGAGCAAGTTACCGGGAGCTTTTCATACATCATCTTGCCGCCCCCAGGAGCCAGCCCGGAAGGCATGGAAATGGGGAATGAGTCTTGGGGGGAAGGGAGCTCATTGCCCAAAGCCTGCCAAGGTCATTTTATGCTGGGAGCATAGACCTCTCACAACATGGACTGATAATTCTACTTGGACAGCTCCTTCTAACCAGAGTTAGCTGATTCCTCCCCCCTCCCCCCCAATCCCTTTGTTTTTCTTCTGGGGGAGAACCAGGGCTGGTTGCTACAGCAACCAATTTATTTCTGCAAGTGCATTTTAACTTTTATCAGATCTTTCCTTTAACAGGAAGTTTTTCCTTGGGCGGG
>NW_005354174.1:6088380-6088941 GCF_000412655.1 Myotis brandtii | reverse complement strand
AATGAGGCTTTGGGAGGAGAGAGAAAAAACAAAGTGATTGCATGTCCAAGACTGTCGTCATGCGAGAATGAACGTGTAGGATCTCGGGGGAAGTTTGCCACACCAGAGCCCCTTGACGCCCCCCCCCGGGCCCCCAAAGGCCTCAGAGAACCCACTCATCATCTTTTCATTCAACAAACATCGACTGAGCATCTCTGTGTCCTAGGCCCCACCTTAGGTGGTGGAGAATTAGAACCGAATAAAGCAGAGGTGGCCGCTGCCCTGCTGGGGTTCGCCGTGTGTGGAGAAGACAGACATGAAACATATCAACCCTCCAGTCACCATGTAACTGAGGGGACAGGAGCTGAGAAGAAAGGCACAGGTACTCCATCCTAAATGGGCGGTGGGAAGGCCTCTCTGAGAAGGGGATGTTTAAGTTAAAACCAAGAGATTGATACCAAGAGTTATAGGAAGAACTTTCTAGATAGAGAGCGAGCCATGTGTGTGTGGGTCCTGGGCTAGGAACGAGTGTGGGGAGGCTGAGGAAGGACGGTGGCCAGCGTGGCCAGCTCCAGGGGGCAG
>NW_005354174.1:6084746-6088322 GCF_000412655.1 Myotis brandtii | reverse complement strand
CCACACTCGGGGGCTGGGGTTTGATCCTCGGGGCTTGAAACACTAAGACGTGGTTTCCAGGGGAGTGAAGTACAGATGTTGGTACAGACCCCTCAGCTGCTGAGGGGAGGACGCACTGGAGCAGACATAGACGGCGAGAGCCAATGAGGAGGGTAAATGAGTTAGAGGAGGGGCTGACGCCATCCAGTGCAGGAGGATGGTGACTGGGTGGAGGAAGGCCTAAGACAAAGGAAGTGGGCAGAGTCCCAGGTGCTGTGGAGGCGAGAGCCGGACAGACTCGGAGGTGGGTTGGCTGTGGGGTGGGGGGAAGGGTGGCTGGCAGGCTTGTGGACGGAGCAAGGGGCCAATGGTGATACCATATGAAGATGAAGGCTCAGGTTTAGGAGAAAATAGGTCCCATGGCACCTGCAGTGTCCTCAGAACCCTCCCGTGTCCACTGTGTCGGTTTCCTAGGGCTGCCACAGGCAAGTACCACAGACCGAGTGGCCTCAAATATCACACATTTATTTTTCACACTCTGGAGGCTAGACGTCTGCCAGGAAGGTGTCCACGGGGTTGGTTCCTTCTGGAAGCTCTGAGGGGGCGGTTATTCCATGCCTCTCCCCCGCTTCCCGTGGCTGCCAGAAAGCCTTAGCACCCCTGAGCTGTAGCGACGTCACTCTATCCTCTGCCTCTGTCTTCACATCACCTGCCCCTCTGTGCATCTCCCTATCTATATATATAAAAGGCTAAGCAACTGGCCGACTGGTCGACCCAGCCAACTGGCCAGTAGGTATGACGCGCAGTGACCACCAGGGGGCAGATGCTCAACACAGGAGCTGCCAAGCGACAGCAACTTTGCAGAGTGTCCTCTCGCACTCCAGGACCCCTCGGGAGATGTTGGACTGCTGGTTTCAGCCTGATCCCTGCAGGCCAGGCCGAGGGACCCCGCCTGCCAGAGGGACCCCAATCACTCCCCAGACGCCTTTCGAGCCCCGGTGCTGCCCCAGGTGCACCTGCCAGGGAGGGACTGGGGGAGGTTGGCTCCATGGCATGTCTAGCCCAGTCCCGCCCCACAGGCCACCTTCTAATTAAGTTCCTTTCAATGTGCACAAATCCGTGCACCAGGTCTCTAGTTCTCTTATAAAGACCCTTGTCATTGGACCTAGGGCTGACCCAGCTCAGGATGCTCTCATCTCGAGATCCGTATCTTGATTACATCTGCAAAGGCCCTTTTCCCAACAAAGGTCACATTCTCAGGATCCAAGGGTTCAGACAAAGACATTTCTTTTGGGAACCACCGTTCAACCCACTACGTCTGTCAACTGAGTCAGTGGATGAGTGAATGGTATTTACTCTTCAGAGTCACTCGTCAAAGAGAATGTGACCAGCCGGGGACCAGACAGGAGTAAGAACCTGACGAAAACTACCAGTTGATGCAGAATCAAGTGTAGCTCACACGTCTGTCAGGAAGCAAACTCTGCCTTTGAACCCGCGGACTATTTAGCCCAGCCTTAAAACGCCCTGTCTCCCCAGAGCCAGCCCCCGGGTGCGGGGGGGAGGCACCCCATCCGCTGGGCCTTCCAGCACCACTCTCTTCACGTGTGGGCCCCACTAGCACTGCCCTGCCAGCTCCTTGGCCCCCGGGGCCTCTTTACCCTTCTCCCCGGGACTCCCCTAAAAGCCATTTTAGCCTCTGCTCCGCTTGTAATAAAGTCCCAAGGCAGCTGAGTTTAAAGGCACAATTATGCATTATGGATAAAGGGCAGCCCGGCACCTGCGCAGGCGCTCTGGCTTCCATCGAAGGCCGGGGCAGGGCCGTCCTCTCTCCCAGCCACGGGGCCAGCTCGGGGGCCCCTGGGTGCTGGCCGTGCCAGAGGAGGCCCGGCCCTGGCTGCTGTGCTGGGATTGTGCTGCAGATTGATGAACGTTAAAGACCTGTGCCCCCATCTGCTGGCAGTAATCATTAAGAACGGTGGGAGTTTGGGGGCAGTTCTTTTGTTCTTCTTCCTTTTGCCTTTTTTTCAAATATTTATGAAGAGACTTTCCATTTATCCTGACACATCTTCTCCACTGTGGGTGTCGGCTGGGAGGGCTCAGACAACAAACTCCAGAAGGTATTTCCCACAAAGCAGCATCTGGCTCCGTTGGCAAGTGCAGCGGGCGGCTTGCTGGGGATTGGCGGAGGCAGCCAGGGGAGGAGACAGCCGCTCGGCCCCCAGCCCGGGGGACTTGGCCCTGGCGTGTCCCAGTGGGTAGGGCCGGGGCACGGTGCATCCACTACTTGGCATCCTACAGCCCCAATTCCCGGTGTGAGCCAGGGCACAGGACCCGCCTCCCAGCCTTCAGGCCCTGTGGCCTGATGCCCAAGCTCCCTGACTGTCCCAGGGGAACCACCTGGGTGGTGACAGCTCCCCAGGGCAGGTTCCAATGACCAGTGGGCCAGGTGCTGGAGGGGAGATGCTGGCTCAGTCCCAGGCCCCCAAGCTCTCCCATCCCAGGGGCCTGCTGGAGGCAAAGCCAGCCCTGCTGGGGGGGCCTTTCCTGCCTGCTCTGTTCGGTGGGGAGGCAGGCAAATGGCAAGACGGCTGGGGCAGGGGAAGTCCGCCAGGTGGCAGGGCTACGGGTGGCAAGGAGAGCCTCAGAGACTCCTCTCTGCTCCCCGGGAAGGGGTGGGGCACAGGCCAGCTGGGCTGACGCCAGGCACCCCCAGCCCACCATCCCTGTTAGGTACCACAGAGACTGGGCCAGGCGGAATGTGCTGTCGATGAATTCCGTTGGAAACCACTTTCCAGGAGAACAGGGATCCAAAGGCATCATGGCCTTGTGCCCGGGTTCTTTCCCAGACTGCAAATTAGAAATCATTTGGGAGCTTTAAAAAATACCCCTGCCTCGGCCCCACTGCGGAGCGGCCAGAGCCTCCAGGAGGAGAGCATGCATCTCTCCAGTATCCCTGGGCTGTGGGCAAGGGCACTCCAGAGCTGGAATCAGTGGAGCTGTGGGAAGAATATGTTCTCAGGAGACAGGCCGAGCCTGGAATCTTAGCTCTTCTGTTCACTAGCTGTGGCCTTGAAAACGGTGCCCTCCCAACGCCTGTTTCATCATCTAGAAAATGGGGATAATAACATCCTCCTTGTTGTCAAGTGCCAGGCACATGGAGCTGGTGTTAGTCATGTTCCACCGTGAACCCGTCTTCCGGGACAAGCCTGTTGAAGCCGGGCACACGGAGCAGCCAACAGGCAGCGGAGTCGGGAGCAGGGCCAGCAGCACCAGCTCCAGGAGGCACAGACCTGTGACCTGCAGGGCTGGCTGCCTCCGGGCCGCCCTCTGTACAGAGTCTGAGAGGGAGCAATTCAGGCACCCAGCCGGTGCCATCCTCCAGGTGACAACACTCTGCAGAGACAGCATCAATCGGGGCATATTTTTCCTGGAATTTTAAAAGATCTAAAGCATTTAAAATATCTCCTCTAGGAAGTCAATTCATTTTCCATCCCCTGTTTATCTGGAAATGGTCTGTTATCAGATCCAGCTGAGTGTGAAGTCAGAGTGAGTGTCTGAGAATTCGCTCTGCCTGGTGCTGCCTCGGGCCAGGAAGGG
>NW_005354174.1:6082759-6084426 GCF_000412655.1 Myotis brandtii | reverse complement strand
CCAGTCAAGGACTGCTTGGGGGATGTCCGCCTGCCAGCTTAGGACCGATCCCTGGCAGGCAGACATCCCCTGAGGGGTCCTTAGCACTGCTGCAGAGGTGGGAGAGGCTCCTGCCACCACCACTGTGCTCACCAGTCGTAAGCTCGGCTTCTGGCTGAGTGGCGCTCCCCCTGTGGGAGTGCACTGACCACCAGGGGGCAATTCCTGCATTGAGTGTCTGCCCCCTGGTGGTCAGTGTTCGTCATAGTGACAAGTCATTCCCGTTCAGTGGATTTGCATATTAGCCTTTTATTATATAGGATTATGTGCCTCTTGCAGTGACATCTGCTGATGCCAAACCACCTTGCCTGGGCCAGCTGAGACCACACACACACACCCCTCACACATGGTTCTCAAATTTTGCAACAGCTCTGAGGGTGAGCTCTGCAAGGCCACATGGCAGCTGAGGAGGGGAGAGTCCCCTGCACCACGGGCTGCCACCAGCCCAGCTCTCCTGCCACGAGGATCTCAAAGGGCGTTTAGGCAACGGCAGCAATGGTTTCATTAAGGCTTTGTCACCCAAAAGATCCACAAGTATAAGTTCCCAGGGGCCAAAATGCACCAACAGAGTGGGTCCCCCTGTGGTAGGCGGCAGGAACGGTACCAGGGTCAGACCAAACCTGGGTTCCGCTACCTTGGTACTTGAGTTCTCACTAGGAAAGAATCCAGAGCCAAGACCCAAACTGTAAGACAGTGGTTCTCAACCTTCCTAATGCCGCGACCCTTTAATACAGTTCCTCATGTTGTGGTGACCCCCAACCACAAAATTATTTTCGTTGCTACTTCATAACTGTAATTTTGCTACTGTTATGAATCGTAATGTAAATATCTGATATGCAGGATGTATTTTCATTGTTCACAACCCACAGGTTGAGAAACGCTGCTGTAAGAGGACGTTTATTGAGTAAATTACAGAGGTAGGAAAAGTAATTCCTAGAAGAGAGGGGCTTAGGAAATGAGTTATGAAGGCAAAGAATGGGCCTTTGGAGCTTGGGAGGGAAGGGGAGAGAAAGGGGGAAGGAAAGGAGGAGGGAAAGGGAAGGGACGGGAAGGGAAGGGAAGGGAAGGGAAGGGTAAAGGCCTGCTCCCAGGAGGGAGAGCCCATTGGGTCAGAGATCTTAGGGGCGGTCCCAGGGGAAGATCTCAATAGAATATTCAGCAGTTTTCCAGGTGTGTCCTTTCAGGGTTGTGGTCTCCACTGACTGACTGACTGGTCAGCACCAGGCCAGGGGGCCATTATTCCCTGCAGCTGTCCAGAGGTTTGTTGCTTACCTTGGCCTGGAACTGAAATACAACAGAGGCAAAGATGTTATCTCTAGGGAGGAGAGGTCAGGGGGTCCAAACCACAGGACAGCAATATGCCAGGGGAGGAGAAGTCCCCCTGGGGGGCAAGGTCCCGCCCTCCCATTGATTGTCTTTTCCACTTGGGGCTTTCCACCCTGGTGACCGGCACTGGCCCTGCTCTGCTCATGTCTGTCTAACTGCCTAGAGCAGCCATGGGCAAACTACGGCCCTCGGGCTGGATCCGGCCCGTTTGAAATGAATAAAACTAAAAAAAAATAAAGACCGTACCCTTTTATGTAATGATGTTTACTTTGAATTTATATTAGTTCACACAAACACTCCAT